>NC_086194.1:118925796-119225935 GCF_035770615.1 Melospiza melodia melodia | reverse complement strand
CCTGACTGCATTTTCTGATGTAGCGATTGTTGTTCAGAAGGTGCATTGTCTCAAGTGCCGAATAACTTACTGCTATATTCACAGAAGGTTCTGTAGATATATACCTTCATGAAAATAGCATTTGAAGACTATCATGTTTTCACCAAGGTTATATCACAAGCCACAGTCAAAGAAAGCTACGTTTCTGATCCCTTTCAGTGCACCCTCAGTTCCTCCTTACATTCTCTCCCTGAGAAGAAAGCCCTTCCTCTAAACTGGAGTGCATATTAGTCTTCTGCAATAGTTTCAGCCTGTATAGGTAGCAATAAATTGCATGTATAAGGCACAGGTGATAAGCTTTTTATCACATGGAAGAGCATGTCATAGATGTTCGGTCTGTTATGTCCAGTAGAAGCCTCTTCTTCGCCAAAGGCATGGGGAAAATAAAACAATATTGCCTATGTTCTCTAAAACCAGACTCCAAGCCCCAAAAATGTGCACTACGTAATGAGGCATTATTCCGTCTGTCCCTGAACCAGAGAATGTGTGGAGCTGAAGGAAGGAGCAGAAGCACCTGTTTTCTGCCCTCTGGAAGGAAGCGGAACAGAAAGAATAAAACTGATTCACTTCAAATTGAGGCTGACAGTATTAGGCATTTACAAGGACACCTCACCTCCCACTGCCTTAGTCAGAGCTTGTGGCATTTATTCAAAAACCACTAGGCATACATCTCAGCATATCAGTTCAAACTCCTTAGAGACATGTCAGCACCTTACCTGGACTACAGCATCAAACTGAAGGAGGTGATGTGTGTCTGGTACAAAAGCTTATGTGATAACAGTGCTTTTTACTAAAGAAGATGGTTGAATTAAACAAAGAAGCGATGGAATCATAGAATCATTGGTTTGGAATAGATCTCTAAGATCACTAAGTCTGAACCTTATCTAACACTGTGGAGTCCACTAATAACCTATGCCCCTAAGCAACATATTCACTAATCTTTTAATTTCCTCTAGGGCTGGTCACTCTGACAACTTCCCTGGACAATCTCTTCCAATGCTTCTCAACCACTTTAAGAGTAAGCATTCTTATTGTCCAATCTAAATGTCTCCTGGCCCAGCTTGAGACCTTTTCTTCTTGGCCTATCCTTGTAGTGTGAAGAAGAGTCTGATACAGCCTCCTTTCAGTAGTCATAGAGATAAATATGTTCTTCCCTGAGCCTCCATTTCTCAACATTAACCAACACCAGCTCCCTCAGCCATTCTAGCCTGTACTCTAGACTTTTGTTGTAGACCTTCCACCAGCCAAGGTGTCCTTTTGTGGACATGCGAAAACAAGAAATGCAAGAAGTAGAGGGATGCATCTCTGGGTTTTGCTCATATATACTTGATGTGTGTGTCTACATGGCCTTGTTGGTAACTTGTGGGTGGAGTTGAAAAGATTGGGCCAGCTTGAAAAATACAGAGAGACCGAGAACAAATTTGAATAACCACATTTTTTGTGCCCTAGCATTTATACGATTACAGTTTAGTTCTATCTCACTACACTTTTCAGACTGTAATCAAGTATGTACTCCAGTACTTTGAAGAGGAATGCATGTTTTTGGGTGAGTGTATCTGTCTGAGATGCTTTCAAGCAGTGCTGTTTAAAGAAGAGCCCCAAGACCTAGCCAGCAATTTCAGTATCTTTGGCTGTTTGTGTTCATTTTAAAAGAAATGCTAAGTATTCTCTTTAGGAAGAGAATGCAAAGTGGTCTTTGCACTGGCTGAGAGAATAGCTAAACAGACGGAAATGGGTATCAGAGGTCTCACAAGCTAGATTGACCTCAAGCACTAACAAACTGCACCAGAAACCCCAAAACAGAGGAATCATTCTCATAAATAATTTACTTTTAGCCAAATGAATTTCATTCCTAGCAAGGGATAGTATGGTATTGATGTCAGGTTCTGTATTAGTCTCATGTTCAACTGCTAAACACACTAAACTTTCTTTCCTGGGTGTTTTAGGCATATTAGTAGCATACGTATCTCCTGGTGTTGTCATCTATCACAGTCCCTCTCTCAAAGTTAAAAGTAAGCCTCTCTCTTTACAGAGAGTACTGTAAATTATGGATGAAAAAGGCTATATGGGGGCACAGAAGAGCAGTTAGCTCCTTAGAACAGATGGAAACCAGAGGTCATGGATATGAAATTAGTCTGAAAACTGAAAAAATGACAAATTCTAATACAGTTTTTATCAAGATAGGATAGAAAAATCATATTTTATACTATTTCCCCTATGCCATAAACTAACCCTTTTATAGTCATGTGAGGATAAAGCAAATAAATCATTCTGTAAATGTGAAAATTAAAATTAAGACAAACAATTGTGGTGGGTTGACCTTGACTGGCTTCTAGAGGTCCACCCAGTTGTTCTCTCATTCCTTCTCCTCCTCCTCAACAGAATAGGGGACAAAATTAGATGGCAAATTTTAATGTCAGGATAAATATAGAAACATCACTTACTTGCCAATTACCACCATGGCAAAACAGACTCAGCTTGGAGAAGATAAATTTAATTAGTTTTCAATTAAAATAAAGTAGAATTGTGAGAAACAGACAAACAACCCTGCCCCCAGCCACACACCAAAGCAGATCTCTCCCACTTAGCCTTCTTCCCAGGCTCAACATTTTTAACTCCTTTACTTTATTTACTCCCTGAACGATGATGAGTTCATAAGAGTTCCTTGCTTCTCCTCCTTCTTTCTCACACTGTTTTTTTGCTGTAGTGTGGGGTCCTACCCACAACGTGTAGTCCTTCACAAACTATCCAGAAAGTGTCTTCTCAACTGGGTGTTGTCCTTCAGGAAGAGACTTCTTTAATGTGAGTTTCCTGCTAGGCACAGCTCCTGCCAGAAAAACTGATCCTGCATGGGCCCTGCTCCCTGGGCCACAGCTTCCTTCAGGAGATTTCCATTTGCTCTGCTGTGGGGTTCTCCATAGGCTACAAGTGGAAATCTGCTCCAAATTGTTTCACCAAGGACTGCAAAGGGTCAGTCTGCTTCACCATGGGTTTTTTCAGGGGTTGCAGGGACCTAGAAAACCTCTTCCTTCCTCTTTGACTTTAGTGTCTGTCACAGAGACCATCCCCCTGCTCCCACCACCTTGATATGTAAACGCAACAGAGTAATTAAACAGTCTGCCATTTCCAAGGACAGGTTGTAGGGTAATAAAAGTAATAAAAATCAAAGACTTTATGCATAAAGTGAAGTGAATTACCAAATTACTTCTATGTATAAAATTCTGCATGCTGAGTATTTGTACCGATTCAAATGGTCATTCCTTATCTAACCAAAACTATTTGAAGACAATATGAGGGAGTATGGTGTACTATATTGCTGATCTACTGATAAAACAAATCTTAAATCCTTTGTCTAAAACTGAAACTTTGGTTGCATATCTTTATTAATAGTTTCTCCAGCTTTTAATGACTTGTGAAAATGTAGTTAGGAGAATTACAAAAGGGAAAAATTGTACCAGCTGAAAGAAAACGTGCCCATTTTGTGTGTTTGCAGAGTAGGGATGCACAAGAATTTCTGTGTATAGTTACTGTGTGTACTTTGCCACTCAGTTGTTCATATTCCAAGTTACAAAATGTAACTTGTGTTCTAGCATCCTGAAGTGAACACATAGTAAAAAATAAATAAATGAATAAATTAAAAAAAAAAAAAACCACAGAGAAGTTATTCTTTATGGTAAGAGCCTTTGGAGTAGTATTGAAAGAGGAAATCAATACAAACACTGTCACTCACATCACTTTATCCTTTTGATGAAAATTGCAGTAAGCCCTGGTAGAAATGCAGCATCTTGTTTAGCAGACAAAAATAAATACATGTACATAATTATAAATTGTGTTTATAGTAGACTGCCAGAAGTAGCACTAATGATAATAATTTCTGTTGAAACTATTGAGGCATATTGTGGTTTTACTTTTTACCATATGGTTTGCCTGGAGAGACTGTTTTAGATAAAGAATTTTCTTTTTTCCTGCAGAATATCCAGTTGTCCTGAAGAAAAATAACTGAGAAAATGCATTAGATCAGATATTTTTTACCCAAGTCAAAATAGATTAGCAGAATACTTTGGACAAATAAAAAAAAAAAAAAAAAAGCAGTTTTAAAAAATGAGGTAGGCTCTTGCAACAACATATTGCAAACTTTATTTTGTTTTGAAGCTCATCATCAAGCAGTTATATGAACTCCTGCTATTACCTCTTATAATGAAATAAATTTTTCTTGCCTAGACAAGATATAACTAATGGAAATCAACCATCCTCACATTGATTCATTTTTAAATAATAGTAGAATTATGTATTACGATGAAAGATGAAACCTCTCAAGAAAAATTTGGTCAAGGAAAAAGAGCTCTTGATCTGTAGCTGCATCTACATTCTTGCTGGACTTTTATTCAAATGAATCATCTGGCAAATTAAGTTTGTTCTTCCTAGTGGTGCACTTGTCTTCTGGGTTAGTAAAATCATATGAGAGTCCAGAGAAGGGAAAAGAAAAAGAAAATAAAAGAAACACGAGACAATAAGTGATACAAAACACTGCAAAGTCACCATTATGTGGATTGCCAGATGTCAGCCCTTCTGTGGTGATAAGTATGGAGGTATGAATTCTGGTGTTCTTACTGTGCTGACTGTTTAGAAAGCATATTAAATGGTATGTCTGTTTTTTTCATCTTGGTTTTTATTTTTGGGATTTCTTTCATTTGGTTGAAGTATTCTCAAACAAAATTTGTTTTTTTAGAGCACCAAACTACACGAAGTGCTCTTAGAAACTACTAAAACCAAAATCATTACTTTAACTACGTAACTCTACAGATGATGAAAGTTGTCTGCCAAAAACTGTCTCTGCTTTGCTGGATGTTGTCAGCTACACGTTTCTCATGAATGGGCTGAAGAAAGCTGTTGTTTTCTGGCCCTCAAAGTGCTGTCTCATCACAGGGATGGAGTCCTTCCTGGAAAGAAATCCTTGCCTGGGCTCTCATTCCCATGTCTTCCTTTAATATTATACTTATTTTCTGTGCTTAAATCTTATCAGACTTCTTAACTTCAGGTGCTATCAGTGTTTGAAGGCACAAAATAAAATACACACTTGTCATTTATCCTATTAATGTTCCAAAATAGTTGTGGAGCAGCAGCATTGATTGGTGTGAGGGTGGGGCTGGTAGTGCAGGTAAGACTCTGTGCCTTTGCAGACAGTAGGTATCTTTAGAGAACTTTCCAGAAAAGAGCTATACACAACAAGATGGCTTTCCAAGGTCTTCTGACTATGAGCCTGAGGCACCTTCAACATGCTTTCTGCATTGATTGAAAGAAGTAGCTGAATAACAGGCACAAGAAAGAGTAAATGGGTGGAGAAGAGCCAGGCTGTGAGGCATCAGTGTTTTCAGGATCCTTTACCTTCACATGTTTCAGGTCTGATCTGTATGGAGAGCAATATTTTAATGCAGTTGTGGTGACTTGCCACTGATATTTCTGAAACTAATAGATGAAAACAATCAAAAGTTTAAATAAATACTTTATCTATGTAATTTGAACATATATCTATCCTCTAAATAGACTGTTAGGGCTTTCTCGTGGATTGACCTATTCAGGGACTTAGGTATGAGGATGTAGGTGCAAGTAATTGCTGCTAATGAAGCATTCGTTGTTGGTAGCATTTATACCAGGACTGTTGCAAGGAACCTCAAAAGTGCAGACACAAGATGATACAAGTGTCCTAAGGGAATGAAGATAAATCACAAGTGATAAATTATATATCACTAAAAATGCAACCTTAATAGCTGGATAAGAGAGGTAGTAGGAAATACATAATTATGCTTCCAATTTCACCTTGTTAGGAAGTAATCACTTAAGAGTTCCTTGGTCCTGCTTTATCCCCTGGGTTGAAGGGATGTCTAAAAATGTGAGAAAATCTATTTCAGAGGTAGTCTTTCCCTGTCGTGTCATATCTCTAATGTGTTGAGTCTTATCCTGGGCTCTGATATAATATCACATCACAGATCATTACTTGCTGAATCAAGAAGCTGGTGGCTTGTAACATTGAATCCAGGCAAAAGAAGAGAAGCTCCAAGGAGCCAGAGAGCCAGAACAATTATTTCTGTCGAATTGTGAGATTTCTCTGCTGGGAATTTTTTTTTCTGGCTCAGGTAAGATGATGAGTCAGGTGTGGCAATTGTCCTAGATTATGTTAATGACTCCTAAGCAGTATCACTGTTAAAAGCAGAAGCAACTTGAGTTTTATGTGTGGCTTGCTTTTGAACCTGTCAGTCTGACCATGTGGTGTGCCTGTAGCAGTGAAATTGTAGACAATAGGTGCTGGACAGTCACATGGCAAAGTAAGGAAGACTCAAAATGCTATGTAGGGTAATGCAGTGCAGTTTTCTACAAGGCTTATTTATTAAGTAAAATGACAAGAGCCACTCTGAGTCACGGCTCCTAGAGAACCTGAACTCTTTGGACTACATATCAAGGCATTGCAAATACAGACATTATGATTAACATGCTAGTGTGCTGCAAGTCTATATCAAAAATTTCTTCATACTGAATGCAAGCCTGTGTAAGCATGGGTATATATCATAGCCCCAGAGACTGTGGAAAAATCTGAGGTAGAGCATGACAATCATTCAGCGAAATTTATCAATGATCGAGGACACGTATTAATAATGGACCATTAGTGATGACAGAGATATGACTTGTTCAGTCTGAATTAGCACATGATGACTGCAATAACCGTAATGACAAAAAGCTTTTACAATCAGGCAGCAGATGACTAAGGTGCATTTCACTTGCTACCAATATTAATAATGTTAATAACAATGATTTTAGATATCAGAAGGTTCAGAAGATTTTGAAGCGTTACCTCACAGGTCTATTACTAACCACTAACAGTCTGTAACTATGATTCATTTTCTTTCTCCTCTCCTCTCCCTGCCTCCCTTCCTCTCTGTTGGGCTAATAAAAGCAAAACTTGTTCTGGCAGAAATTACTTTCAAAATTAAAAATAATCTTATTCTGGTTTTCATCTTTGTAAACCAAAAAATTATATATGTAAAAGACAGAAAATTAAGTCCAGATAGCATTCTTTACATCATAAATAATATTGAAAAAATATATCTCTACAATTATTTAAAAGATTAAAATTTATCAAATTAAATTTTTATTTTGGTTTTAGATCTATTCATTAATTGTACCAAAGTAATATTAGCAATTACATTAACTCTAGGGTAGCAAATGATGCATTTGTAGTATTGATCACATTAAACACTGCAATAAGCAGGATTAGAAGGATAGAAATTAGTGTTCTTCTAAATGTCAGAATATTAGTTATTAGAATTTACAATTATATGACCACTATATTCAGCCAAGAACTTTGAATTGATCATGAATTAAGTTATTCCTTCTTATGTTTAAATTAGTTTCCAATGTAATTTAATTACGTCCTCTTCTTTCCCTCTCCTTTTTAAATCCAGAACATGCTTAAATTGGAATTATCTAAATTATGAGACTGCAATTTAAGGTAGCTAATTCCAATGCAAACTGAGCAAATAAATAAGACGAAAGTGATTTCTCCAGAATGCTCAGCTGATTTTTAAGTTCCAGCTGTAATATGAGCATTACACAGGAAAGAAGCAGTACTTTATCTTTCTGACAGCAGAGGTTAAACTGACCATTAAAAGAGCAGCCAGGGTGCATGCCAGGACAACTTTGTTTAGCATGTGTTTAAAACATTTAAGGAGATAAAAGCCACCACCTACTGTCTCATTGAAAGTATTCCAGCAAGGAAGGTGATTTATATTTTGAGGACTAATCTTCAGGAAATGAAAATTGTCTATTCTTCTTAAAACAATGAGGGACAACAACTCATATTGCACTTCTATAACTCGATAGTTGGGAAGCTTACCAATACTGGTTGATGTGGAAAATGTATAGAGTTCTGGGGATTGTCAGTCTCTTTGTTGTAGAAGAGATGGTAGGTGACTTAGGTCAAAATGACACAAGTCATGGACATTCATTTACTCTGCTTTGGTCAATGACTTTGGTCATAAGCTCCCAAAATTGGTCAGGCCGCTTTGGATCCTGAGGTCTCAAAAACTAGTTTAGGTGCCCATTTGTCCTGTATACTATCCAGCTGACTTGTGGTGTTGAACAGCCACAGCATTCCTCTAGATTTTGCCCATTCTTGGACTATTCCTTCTGTGAAGTGACTGCCATTATCGTAATTATTATTATTATTATTATTATTATTATTATTATTATTATTAATGGTAGCATTGATTTTGCTTTCGGAAGGAAACTGAACCATAACCCTTTCAGCCCCAGTGACCAATGCTACTGCTTCAGCCTGCACCAGACCTGAGACTATTTCAACTCATGCATATAATATTTTTCTTCTAATTTGTCAAAAGCACCAATGTAGTCAACTTGCTAAGTTTCCCATAACCCTTTTCCTGCTCTTAGAAGGAAAGGGGAAGTATTGCAGGGGATGTTTCTCCAGTTTGGTGTGGAATTGGCTGCAGGCAGAGATAAATGTTTCATATGCCTTTAGGGTGACCAGCCATCCTCTACGTAGCCCCTCTCTTAACAAGTCTCCATCCTGGTGTGACCATGTTTCACTTGTGACCATTCCAACAGATGACCCCATTTCTCTTCTTCTTGTTCTACTTCTTTTTTCTCTGCTAAGACAGCCAGCTGAGTGAAGGAGTCCGTTTGATTATTTAAGAGTTGGGCTGCATGGTCCCCTTTCTACTGGGCTGTTTCCCATCCAGCTGATACTGCTATGGATCTTAGAATTTTCAGGGTTTCTCCCACTTCACTTTTTGCCATACCAGTACCCTCTTTACCTCTCACAGGTTTTGTTCCCAAAAAGGGAGCCATTCAGTACAGCCCATAAAAACTGCATGGGAATCTGTATAAACACAGACTGGCCTCTTATCATTCAAATTCGTTATAGTCAGACTCCAGACTGCTGTTAACTCTCCTACCTGAGCACTGCCCACGCCTTCTGTTCTCCCACTGTCAGATCATCAATTGGTTATTTTACATACAGTTAATGGTAGTAGTTTCCTAAAGCATCTGCATGTGAAAGATGGGAAAACCACATCCCAAGATATAATTAACTCATCTCCAAAATTCACCCAGGATCTGCATCCTGGCAATTATGCCATTTTCTAGACAAAAAGTTTTTCTGAGCTCTATAATTTATCTCCCACACAAATAAGTACTATTTAATCTCTACAAACTAAGTGTCTAACTCTCACCTTCTCCCATCTTCTACCTTTTTTTGGTTTAGGCTATGAAGAAATCCATTTACTTGAAATTACTTTAGCCTGCAGGCAGTGCACACAGGAGATTTTCCAAGCTGTGTCAAAGGATGAATACCTTTCGAGACATTGAAATCCTGCCTTTTGAGTTAAAGGAAATCAAGAATTAGGAAGAAGAGAGCTGATCATGTTTCTTTCATCTGCCAAAAAAAAAAAAATTACATTTTAAAAGTGTATGGAACAAAGGATTGAAGTGTGGATGTTTGAAAAAGAGCAATCTTGATTCTCTTTGACCTAAGAAAGCTGCCTCAGGATATCTTGTAATGGAGTGATGGGAAAGACAGCCTCTCTCCAGTCCCTGTGGTGACTCAAGGCAAGAAAGTGAGGAAGAGCTGTGATGTTGGTAGGAAATTCATTTTGTAGTGTGACCCTGTTCTCTCTTCATTGACAACACTTTGAAATGCTTCATGGACATGTCCACATTCACAAGGTTATGATATTTTGCTTTTTTATGGTGTTTTTTTCTGCATTACAGAATCATAGAATCATTCAGGTGAGGAAACACCATGGACCTAGGGGTCTACAGATCTGTGGATCTGACTTCACTTTTGATTTAATGCACAACTTCTCTGAAAGTTGCTGCTCAGAATAGTTCTCCATCCTTTCAAAGGCTTGTAAGAATTAGCAGGTTTCCACCATTTCATTTACTTCTGAAGACAGCTGGGCCCAAGACTCTCTTTTTGCAGCCTTGCATTGAGATCTGACCAGAAGATAATAGTTGGTCACACAAAGTGGTTGGTCTTGCTGTTCCTGCAGATGCCCTAGAAAATTTCCCTAGCTCTCTCTGTGATGTTGTCTTTTTCTTCCCTTTATATAGAAGTACTATTCTCTACAATCATAATGATTGTGTCAGAAACATGGAGCTCCAGCCCAGTTTATCTAGGCTGCTTACTCAGGTCATGTCTCCTGGCTCTTTCCATGAGCTAAAAATCTGCTAGAAGCCTCTTATCTATTGCATCTCACAGGTGGGTGGCAGCTATGGGTCTCTGGATATGGTATATGGTTACCTTGACTTTTTATTCTTGATGGGTTGTAGGTTTGGGGGTTTTGGGCATGGTTTGCTTGTTTGTTTGTTTTGTATTTTTTCTCTTCTTTTACTTGCTCCTGTACTTCCTGACTTCACATTGCTATCATGGAGATGTGGTGAATAAGTCTGCAGCTGAATTATCAATGCTGTGCCGGGGAAGTGAACGTCAAGAGGGAGTGAATTTTTCTGCAATATATTCCATGCTTTGGGATCCATCAAAGAAGACTGACCTGATTGGAGGCCAAGAATAATTGAAAGTATGGTTAAAGTTGCGCAGTGACATAGAATCTGTCTCAGAATTTGGTATCCACAGTACAACTGTGAATAAAGATTTCAAACTGTAAAGACCATCTTTCTACCTCCTTGTCTCACTAGTAAATACATCTCTTGGTCAGAATGAGAAATTAAGAATTGTATTCCTGAACTCAGTTTACTACAACAAAGTGCAATAAACATACTTGCTAATTGGATGTCTTTGTCCACGTTTTCCTGTTCATCAGGTTGAGATCTGTGCCATACCAAATGCTTGTAACAGAGAAAAAAGTGAGAAAAACAAGAGAAAATATCTTATCTCCAAACTGGAAACAAGTAGGAAACTCTACCTGAAAGTTCTGCTTCATAGAAATCTATTAGTATTGATTACAAATTTTCTTTCAGGACACAACATAATTATGAATGCTAAAGTCCATGCTGATAAATGCCTAGTTAGTGGCTAAGATGATGGAAGGAGGAAAGGTCACTTTTAAAATTTTTTTTTTCCTTAAAATAATCATTTTTTGCAGTTCCCCTAATGCATGAAGTACTGAAATAAAACCGGGACATGCATTCATTGCTGTCTTGTAAAAAAATGTCTCAGTACTGAATTTGTTAAGAAAAGCTTTTAGGTGGAACGCTTGCAGCCCATCCATTTCTCAGAGAGTGCTTTTAAAGAGGGAAGAACTAAGAGTGGGGTTTTGCCTGTGGTTTCTAGGCCTTTAACTGATTTCCTTGTATTATGTTTTTTGTAATTTTCTGAATGCAGTTTCATGACTGCTTCTTACACCAGCAACACATTCAAAGCTTAATGAATGTAATTTGTGAGACACTGACTTGCTGAAAATGATGGACAACACCAAGCAAAAATTCCCCTCTGATGATGATTGCTGTTGCAGACTCAGGACAGAGAGGGACTATATTCTATGATATATATTTAGCACAAAAGAGAATAGTGAGACATTTTAACTGTGAGGCTGGTACTGCCTTTTCTTAGAAATTCACCTTCTTTCCTAGATTTGTCTTTTATCAGTGATGTCAGAAGTAGGGAAAGTACTTGTGTGCCCAGAAAAAGCATACCAAAAATTGTTAAATGTAGGACTGAACTCGAGTGAAAATGTAGAGGATACTGTGAGAAGAATGTCATGAAAATGTTCTGAAAATCTAATGTGGTTAAGTATCCAGGTAGATTAAAAGGGAGTCCATCATTTGAGATGAAGACCTAGAAGTCTGAAGTACAACATGAAGCCCTACATCCTGAGACACAGCAGTGAAAAATTGGAAATACCTGCTCTCTAAGTTCTTAGCTACATAATCCAACTTGAAGTCAGAATTAGCGGATGGTTTGAGTGTTTTATACTGAAGAACTTTTTTCCAGTCACTGAAAGAAAAAACTCTGCGTATTCAAGTTCCTGGACTCACTGAAGTGTCACAGATAGTTACCCTCCTATGTTAACACATATGTGGGTGCAGAGGCATGGAAACGACCACAGAAATACTTGCACTGTAAAGTAATTAAGAATAAATGTCCAACAAAGAAGTGAGAACTTATTCTGCAAGATTTCTGTGAAAGATCTTTTTCTGAAGATCTTTTTTTAAGATTGTATGATAGTTGAATACTTTCATTAAGTACTCTCAGTTTTCAGTTACAGGATACTAATTTGCATTTTTCCAGGTACCTCTTTTGGGTACTAATGGGTGTTGCTTAGTTAAGTGTAAGGACACTAATCAAAAAGCTGTTGGCTGGGTTATTATTGTGTCAGACTCCAAATAAGTGGGTGAACAATGGAAACAAAGCTGATTTTCCTATAAAATTAAAATTGTGGGAAAAAAATGCGTTAAAATACATGGGAAAGCTCACAATAATATTTTTAAATATTGACTTGTATAACTAAGCATCTTTTTTTCCTTAGACAGCTAACTTTTATCTTTTGACTTCCATATACATTTTTCTTGCCTTTGTGAGACAGATATTTTTTTCAAGAGCATAAACTGTTTGCTTTAACAAATCCTATAAACCCAGACAGATAAATATTTCTTCTTCAGTTCTTCAATTATACTTGATTTGATTGCACTAGCATAATTAATCCCTTAACACTGCAAAATACATGAAAGAATTGTGTAGAGGTCTGAACTACCTCTATTTTTAAAGGAAAATATAAATGTGTGTTTAGTGGTTTTATTCCTCAGAAGGAAATAGTATTACAGTTTAAAAACTCTGGCAATTTAACAAATTATTACTAAAATAAATAATTGTTCTTGACTTCAAGTATATCTTCTAGTAATATGTTTTGTGGTATAAATATACAAAAGAAAATTTAAAAAAATTAAAAATGCCACACGTAGTTCAATGCAATACTGAAAAATTAAAAGTAATCACCTTTGCTCATTGCATAAGTGGGGGGGGATACAGTATGGGTAAGTGAAGGTGGTATAGAATGTAATCTTATCCCCTAAAGAGTTGCAGCTGAACCAATTACTAAAGATTAGGAGCAGGCCTGATGTTAACAGGCCACACCTGTAGCCAATAAGAAGTGTTATAAAGGAGTGGATTGGTGGGAACTGGAGTCAGCTGGCTGCTGTGAGGACAAGGAAGAGTCAGTGCCTAGAGGAGCAGCCTACAGAAAACATCAAGGAGGTATGAAACTCTAGCAATATGGAACCCTTGCAATGTAATGACAATAGAACTCTTGCAATATAATGACAACACATAAGTGAGGCTTTTTGTCAAATAGAAAAATTATTTGAAACTGTTCATATCCTTTAAGTAAAACACCATGTCCATGGCTTGGGGTTGTGAATAGGAGCGGAAATGTGCTGTTATTGAATTCCAATGCACTTTAGATGTCCAAAAAGCAAAAGTTTTGTTATGCTAAGCCCCTTACAATCTAATAACAAAAGGCAGCTCAGAGTTAAATCTGAGCTAAACAGATATTAGTGTATAGACAGGCAAAATGTTAAATTCATTGCAACATCTGTAAGCAGCAGAGCTAGAGGTAAAATCTTTTTAAGACAGTCAGGGGATATAGTAGAAGTCCTAGTAAAATATGTGTATTGTATTTGAATATCTGTATATAGGCCTTGCCCTGATAAGCCCTGGTTGTTCTTGATGGGCTGCAGCTGCCATGTCCTTAATTGGGCTGCAGCTGTAGCTAATGAAGATAACTGTGATAAAAGGGGGTGGGCTTGGCCAGTCAGGGAGAGCCTGGAAGGAGCAGCAAAAAGTGGAAGAAGAAGTCTGTGCTGTGAAGAACTGCCCCCAAGAAATATCACCGAGAAGGTACAGGACTTTAGAAATATGATTGTGACAGTAGGGGATGCTAGAAATATGATAACAACAAGGGGAGACAAGGAGGGAATGCTGCCCTTTTTGTGAATGACCAAATGGAATCCTGGACCTCTGCCTAGGGATGGGTGAGGTAAGAACTGAGAGCTTATGCTCAGGATCAAAGAGAGGCCTGGAACAAGAGACATTAGAGCAGAAGTCTGCCATAGTACACCACTGTAGGAAAGATTGAGACCATCTAAGCAGTCCCCTCGTGGGACTTGGTTTGATGCATCAGCAGGTCCTGATGGAACTGGCAGATGATGTGACTAAGCCACTATCCATCATATTTGAGAACTTGTGGCAGTTAGGAAAAGGGGCAATATGATTCCTATTTTTAAAAAGGGAAGAAAGAAAGACCTGGGGATTACAGAATGATCAGTCTCACCTTAGTTCCGGGGAAGATCATGGAGCAGATCCTCCTGGAGTGTATGCCATGATGTGTTGAAAATGATTACATGAGCCAACATGGTTTCACAAACTGCAAATCATGACCGCCAAATTTGTTCTTCGGGTCAACAGAGGTTATTCTGTTCATCTTCTCCACTTTTGTAAGACCCCACCTGGAGTATTGGAGCCTCCAACATAAGGAGGGCAAAGACATGTTGGAGCAGGTCCAGAGAAGGACCGTCAAGATGATCAGAGGGCTGGAGCATGTCTGCTGTGAAGACAATCTTAGAGCATTGGGGTTTTTCAGTCTGGAAAAGAGAAGACTCTGGCAAGACCATTATAGCAGGCTTCAGCTAAAGTTGGACTAGAAGAAAGCCAGAGATGGACTTTTCACAAGGGCATGTAGGGATAGGGAGAAGAAAAACAGTTTTAAATTGGCAGAGAGTAGGTTTAAATAAGTACTAGAAAGAAATTCTTCACTCTGAGGGTGGAACAGATTGTTCAGAGAAATTGTGGATGCCTCATCCCTGGAAATGTTCAAGGCCAGGTTAGATGGGGACCTTGAAACAACCTGGTCTAGTGGAAGGTGTCCCTGCCCATGGTAAAGGGGTTGGAACTGGCTGATCTTTAAGGTCCCTTCCACTCCAAGTCATTGAATGATTGTAGGATTGATTCCATGATTCTATCATCATGGCCAGTACTTGTCTGTAATTAATACTGAAACAAAACCCTAAAAGCACCTTGGAAGAATTTTACTTTTGATTAGTTTCTGTATATTTATAGGGGTAACCACGGCTTAGGTGCAGTTAGATTACATCTAAATGCTTTTCAGTATCAAATAGAAACATATCTATTGTAAAGTTTGTGTTGTCCTGTTGAGCTTGATTCTGAAATTTTTAGGGCCTTGTGACATTAAGACTTCTAATATTATACTGGCCTAGAGACTTTCACAACTGGTGTGGGAAAGCACTTTGCAAAGTTCAAAAAATTGCTTTAAAAACAGAATAGAAATTTGCATACCAACATTGAAAAGAACATATAATACAAGAAATTGATTTTGTGTGATATATTAAGTGAATAATTGTTCAAGAAGAACCTCTCAAACTAATTTAAAGCATAAAATGTATAAAATAGAGTAGTCAGTACATTTCAAGGAAAAAACCCAAGTGGAGAACTTGCTAGAATCTTCCTATGTGCTTGCCTCATAGCTACTTCAAACTAGAAAGATTTCATTCCTCATGTGTGTGATTATGCCAATATCTGATTCTGTCACATGCTGCAGAAATTCTACAGTCCTGAAAGAGCTAACTACCTTGGACTAGTGTCCAACTAGTGTGCTGAAACTGTACTCCACAGTTTAAGTACTGGGGCTTAGGCATTTCAGAAAGGGATGAAAAACTTTCTCCCCTTTGGGAGTTTCATGCTAAGGATTTCAGGGCTAGTTTCTTTAGTGTTTGTACTCCTGTGAACTTCCTCCTTTCTTTAAAATGGAGTAATGGCAGTCAACTATTTAACATCTCCAGCATTGTCCCAAACCAGGGGAGAAGAATAATGTAACTTAATCTATTACAGTAGGCAGAATAAGATAGGAAGAAGAGAGTTAATATAAACCTATTTGATGTCTCCCTGTACTTCAGGTTATGAAAGGAAAACATAATTGAAAACTTTTACTTGTTTCTACAAAGTATGTTCTTTATTTTCTCTGTGGGTAGAGGGCAATAAGAAAGGAGAGCTGCTGACCTTCTGCACACATTAGCATACGGCAAGACTTTGTGTACATAATGGGGTGAAAAGGAACCTCCAGTATTATTCCAAATGTCACAGGCCTTATAGTCTGAATTAAGTACCTTAAGGCAGAATTGTTCATCACTGAAATACAAAATAAGCCCTTGGGAGTTTAAAGCATGTGATTCTGTTGCTAAAAATGTAAAACAGAAGGCATATTAAAGAGGCTAATACATAATAATGCATAAAGGACAACATAGTCAATTTAAACTAAATTTCTGAATTAAATAGCTTATTATAATGCAATTATTATTATTGTGACAGATAAAAGTGATTGCATCTAAATAATGTTATAGGCTTAATATTTTTTATTAATGACATATGCATGCTGAAAGACTAATTGTACGTTCGTCTCCACTCTGGCAATATCCAAAAATGTTATAAATTAATAACTCCCAAATTGTTGCACAGATTAAAAGCAATCATATATGCTAGTCTCTTGACTTATAGCTGGACTTCTCAGGATCAAGACGTTGTCAGTTACTATAATCCTCAGTTAGTCTTTCTGTTTAATTACAAACCCTCTTGTATGCATATGATTTAATAATTCATGCAAACTACCATGCTGTTTGTTGTGATAAAATTTTTATCTGTGCACACTGGGAACGCATGAGGACTTGTAGTAGTGCTCAGTTTATTCTTTCCCAATAGTTCATGACATTTACATTGGTCTCTTGTGATCATTAATATGCCAATCCAACAGTTATTTTCAAACATCCTTTTGCATGACTGGCACACTGTCTATGAAAATCCTTTTCCATAAATTGAAGCCAGCAATATCCCAATGCTTTGCTGGATGGTATTGAATTTTTGATGAAGTCCAATTTATTGGTCAGCTGCTCACAGATACTCTTTGTTTGTAACTTACTAGATGCCAGTCTGAGGATCCAACATCAATATTGTATAATTTGGGTAGCGATGCTCAATAAATGGTCTTTATCATACAAATACAGGAGGAATACATTAAGGGCTAAGCAAAAAGATGAAGACTAGTTGAATTATTTGGTCTGGTTTCTATTTTAATTGAAAAGAATTTCAATTTTAAAATCTTTCAAGAGAATCAGCCTCTCTTCCATCATAGAAAAAAAAAGTCCTTTTATATTGTTTTATGATGGATTCAATGTTTGGAAAGACTAATAATATACAAACATATTTGTTTCTTAATATCGTCAGTCAAGGAAAGCTAATAGGTACTTGGAATATGAATAGCTGGAGGCTAGCAAAAGTAATCAAATAAATCAAAATTGCATGCGCAGCTAGGTATGTTCTATCTGCAGGACTGGCACCTGCATAAGAAGAAAGCATACAAAGGAATACACATGTACAAAAAAAAATACGCTCGTGAACTATACCTACATGTTTAATAGTTGTATAATACAAGTAATTTGTTAAATAATAGAACATTAAATGGTAGGGGAGAGAAATTAAAGCCAGTAAAATAACCTTCAATTGAATAGAAGGCTAGATATATTTTTCTGAATCAGTAAAGATTGTTTTGTGTGGTTGGTTTGTTTTTTTTTTCATCTTGCTAATATCTTGAAACATCAGTGGAGAGAAGAAAAAATATGAATTTCTGAGAAAAAGTATTATAATGTGATACAGTTATAATAAAAAATTTGAAGATGCGAGCTGTAACTTGCTAATATTTCAATCACATGAGCAGTTGATTTTTGGTTCAAAATACACAACATTAAGGAAATCACTAAAATTACATTGAAGTCTGCTAGACCTTAGGCCACCTCACTGAAGAAAGTCTAGAGGGTCATTTACAGAAATTCACTTTAAATGAGAAGAGTGTCATTGGATGGTAGAAGAAATCTCTGCAAGTCAGCTGGGTTGGGGATCTTTGTAATGTTCTTAAGTTGTTGGGTTTTTTCTGTGTGCAGAGTATAATGTAGTGCTGTGATGGAAAATAAGTTGTTCACTCGCTAAAATGCAAATAAATGGATGCAGACTTGAGCTCAGAGAAACCACGGCATGAATGGGTCATTTATGCAAACCAAAGGAAGCCCCTTTCTACCAAAAGGGTTCCATCTGAGTTTGATTCAAGAATGTTATCCCTAACAGGTTTCTCCTGATTGTTTTTACTCGAGTCAAAAAGAGAAGATAATCATGTAAATACCAAATGGAGAGAAAATTTTCTATTTCCTGACATCTGGAAAATTTGTCTCTATCATTCAGACATATATTATGGAGCTCCTGGACTAAAGATTAATTTTTATTTTCCTGAAACATAAAACAGCAGATGAAGGTCCTTCTGCCCTTCTATCCTTCCTTCCTGCTGTACTTTCATATTAAAATTCTTTCTCTTTTATAATCTATGAGAAATAGTTTAATGTCAAAATGTATGGGAAAACTTAAGTTCTGATGACACTTAAACATGTCATCTTATTTAATCTGAGAGAAAATTAGGAAGTCTTCTCAGGCTTGTCAAGAGCACTAGATCAATCCACCAGCTACTTTCCCATGTCTAGGGTTTAGATTCTACCACAGAAGAGTTTTAGATGAGTTCTGTCTACACAGGCCTTGGAAGCAGAGAGAATATCACAGAAAACAAAAGCTAAAAAATTCATGAAAGTTTCTAGGTTGTAACATATTTTCCAAGTTACCAAATTATTTCAGGTATTAAAGTTATTTATTTGGTAAATCTATGGTTAGTTTTTGCCAACAGATGGTACTAGTGAATATAGGGCATAAACCTGAGAGGAGTGGAGGAAACTGGTCTTTGGAGAACCAGTAGAAATTAGCGAAATGATAATCTAATGGGAATCAGAAGATTAAGACTACAACTAAGAATTAGAAAAAAATATCATATTAACATCGAATCTATTCCTTCTACCCATAGCATATAAATTTCTGTACCTGTTACTGCTGGAAGATGTTTGGTTAATTGTAGTAGTTTTGGCTATATCTGTGTTGCCACAAGCAGTGTAGTCTGGTTTTGGTTTGGGTTTGGACATAATTGGGAGATGAAACATTCCTGATTGTCATCTGATACTCCATCATACCCTGAGACTCTTGGTGTTGAAAGAGACTATCAACATCCTGCTTACTAAGAAACAGTTAAAACCTCTGGGGTTTTTTTGTAGTTAATTGGCAAACCACTTCCGGAAAGGTAGGAATCCAACAAAAAAAGAGTACTCCTATGTTCTGATTTCCCTATCTATTGCAAAAGTTTTATTGTAGCTCTCTCCACCTTCAAAAGCACCTGTGTTTTGTGGAGAAAAGAAGAAACCTCACAACTTTATAAAAGCTGTAAAGCTCGGTATGTTTATTTACGGCGCTGGACACATGGGGAGAATGCTCTCCTTAAAAGGCATGCGTACCTCTGAGAACTTCAGATCTCCTTTTATCCCCCTCTCAAATACATATTGAAGAAAAGTGAAAAGTTTCCAGGATAGAAATCCATTTTAATTTAGGTGAAATGTACATTTTTGAGTTGAGTCTGTGGTTAGAAATTGTAGTTATTTAGCCAGACTGCAAGGCCTAAGCTCAGTGAAGTTAATTCAGCGAAGGACAGAGATAAAGGGGGGGAGACAGAAGATGAGAGAGACCGGGACTGCTGTAAGGGCAAGTCAACCTGACCTCTGAATTTTTTCTGATAAAAAGGAACTAGTGGTACAAGTCCCATGAAACCCATAAAAATGAATGTGTATGAATCTATGGTGAAACTGTATGCATATGTATTTGAGATAAAAAGAGACCTGAAGTTCTCAGAGGTACGCATGCCTTTTGAGGAGAGTTTTCTCTGCATGTGTCTGGCGCTGTAATAAAACATACCGAGCTTTACAACTTTTATAAAATTGTGAGGTTTCTTCTTTTCTCCACAAAATATTTTGGCGAGCCAAACTGGGTGTTCTCTCTGTCCCCGCAGGGGCAGGGGGGATAGATGGACCTCCAAGGCGCACCCTAGGATTTTTTTTCCTGGTGGGGCTCCGGTCGTCTCGACTTGCCTCCTGTGAGGACAGACAAGGACCTGCTGGCCTGCGGAGGAAGACACAGTATGTACTGAGGGGACCCTGGGTGGGGGGGAAAGGGAGCTAGGGAGTAAATCACTCAGAGACATCTGGGTACAGCTGATAGAGCAGCTACAGTACAATCTCAAATTCACTAGACCCAAGGCTTGAATTGCTGTGAGGGGGAGAATTCTTGGAATTTCTTTAATTCGCTTTATCAAAGTTAAGCATAAATCACCATACCATAGTTCTTCTGTGTAAAATGCTACTCTTGTTGCAAAAAAAATCTTAAAATCTCCACAAACACTACTATACAATCTGAGAATCCAATTACCACAATGCAGTGGAAGAAAATCACCACACAAAATCACTGGGAAAAGGCATATCTCTCAACACACTCTTCTCAACACAACACAGCATACCATAAATCAGCATTTACTCACATCAGTTTTTCCTGGACACAATCAAAATAACAGCACACAGTCTAGAGATCAAGTCCAAACATCCAGGGCAAAGGAACTCTCTGAGCTCATACTAACGGTTTAAATGCACCAAATCTATACAAATCACTACCTTTAAACACAGTAAATACCATCACTGATGTTCCTCCACTCGCTTTTCTGCGGGGCACTTCTCTCACTGCCCCCACAGGCTTCTGCAGCCTCAGGCCTCACTCGGCTGCTTCAAACACGGGTAGTACTTACCCCCCCGCCCCGCACTGTAGAGCACTGTAGGTCTACTGTCTTTTATACACCATACACTTATACACTTGCACGATTACAAACACAGTGCACTGACCACACAATGCATTAACCATACAGCGACACAGTGTCCGGACACCACACACACACAAACAAAACACACACGGGTTCAGCAGTTCTGCTCTATCAGAACAATGAATCCCCAATACACACATAGCCAGGTTGACCCGACCCATCCCTAGAGTCGCTAGCGGTCTGCCCTATCAGAATGATGAACCCCGTCTCTACTGTAGCTGCTCTATCAGCTGTACCCAGACGTCTCTGAGGGATTTACTCCCTAGCTCTCTTTCCCCACCTCGGGGGCCCCTCAGTACATACTGTATCTTTCCACCGCAGGCCAGCAGGTCCTTTTCTGTTCTCACAGGAGGCAAGTCCAGACGAGCGGAGCCCCACCAGGAAAAAAAATCCTAGGGTGCGCCTTGGAGGTCCGTCTCTCTGTCCCCTGCCCCTGCAGGGACAGAGAGAACACCTGGCTTGGCTCGCCAAAATGTTTTGCGGAGAAAAGAAGAAACCTCACAATTTTATAAAAGTTGTAAAGCTCGGTATGTTTTATTACAGCGCTGGACACATGCGGAGGAAACTCTCCTCAAAAGGCATGCGTACCTCTGAGAACTTCAGATCTCCTTTTATCCCCCTCTCAAATACATATGCATACAGTTTCACAATGGAGTCATACATATTCATTTTTATGGTTTCGTGTAACTTGTACCACTAGTTCCTTTTTATCAGAAAGAATTCAGAGGTCAGGCTGACTTGCCCTTACAGCAGTCCCTGTCTCTCTCTATCATCTTCTGTCTCCTCCCCTTTATCTCTGTCCTTCGCTGAATTAACTTCACTGAGCTTAGGCCTTGCAGTCTGGCTAAGTAACTACGATTTCTAACCACAGACTCAACTCAAAAATGTACATTTCACCTAAATTAAAATGGATTTCTATCCTGGAAACTTTTCACTTTGCTTCACCTGGAAAGCCTGCTTGCATTCAATAACAAAAATGCAACTTAGCCTGGCCTAAGGCAAACTCTACTGGATTGTCTCCACTGGTGGATGTAAAAGATGGAAGAAATTAACAGAGCAGTTGCAAACAACCATAAATCCAAACAGAACAAAGATGTAAAGCCTATAACCTAAATACGTTTCCTAATGCAGATGTGAGTAGTAAGGGGAATACAACTAACAAGAATCAGAAAACTAGAAAGAATAAGGATAATTTAATGGTTAAACCTGTGGTTGATGTCAGCTAGCACTCTGACTAGCAGACTCAGCGAGCAAGTCAATGATCCTAGATCTGAGCTAAATAAAATATGCTGGCATCTGTGTCCATTTTAAATTTTCTCAATTACTTTTCTCAATTACATTCTCTATTCCCTTTTCATGTGTCTCCAGTTTGTGTCTCCAAATCTCAGCATCTAGGTGAGTTTGGTGTCAGACTTATTGGATTTCACTGATTTAACTATTTGATTGTATTAGTTCTAATTTTTATTTTTATAGTGAGAATTCAATTTTTAATAAAAAAATATTTTATGTTGTCTGTTCTGTGAGACTGCTCTAAAGATGGATTTTCACATATTTTGTATCAGAACAGCTTTTTATATTCCTCTCTTGTGGTTTTACAGTAATCTAAGGACAAATATTTTAAACTTAATTCAATCATCTTCATTTTCAGTCAGGACTGACTATAATGTAGATGGTGAGTGACATGTCAGTGTGATTAATTTCTGGTGATTCTGGCTTCAGAATCTGAATTTTTGAGGCCCTAGTGAAATATGATTGCTGTGTTTCTTCCCCTCTCTTTCTGGCCAGGTGATTGGGTTACTGAAGCTCTTGGAAAGATTTTGCTAGAAATTATTTTGGTCTTATGAAGTGCAGCAATGTACTGACATGTAATTATTAAGTGTTATGGGGCTTTATGACCTGTTTGTGTTTAGTTTCTTAACTGTGGTTAACCTGGCCTACTTTTTGAGATGTACTTGTAGAGAAGGAAATATCCTTGTATTTCCTGGGAACTACACTTCACTATCTCTGTGAGAAATTCTTCAGTAGTTGCATGGCTACAGATACAATTTTTGGTCCTTCAGTTTCTTCTCTGTCCACACTCGTTGATGTGAAATTTGATTTCTCCTTAATGGGAGCACAATACCTTTGAGCCCCTTGGTTACAAAAAGTGCAGTGATATTTATATTTTCAGAAAGAAAGATGTAGCAGGTGTAACAAACATTTTGGAATCTAATTGTTTTCATAGATATATTTTAAAAATCTTTTTTTTTTTTTACTTTTCCTTTAAAAAATTATTGATGAAGCAAATAAATTTCAGAATCTTGCAGAAACAGATACACAACAAACTGGTAGATACATGGAGAATTTCACAGACAGTTATAAGAAACAGTAGGAGTGGATGTTATCATTCCTATTGGAGCTGCTAGGAGTATTCTCTTTGTTGATTTTCTTGCCCTCAGAGCAAGCTACCAAACCTTTCTTTCTCCATGGCAAGGAACAGCAGAGGTACCTAGTCTGACAGTAAATCATTTTGATCCTTGTGGTTGAGGCTGTGACCATGTTCAGGTCCACTGGGAATGTTTATGGAACATTTGCTTTTAGTATGTGTGTCCACTCAGTCTCATTTAGATGGATTGGGATCTAAAGGCACTACAAGACCTCCAGCTTGGCTTTCCTATCTTATTCTGTTACCTTTTGTCTTAAGTTGAATCATAACTATTGCCTCTCTCAAAAGTAAATTTGAAAAGAAAAGGAACAGTAGCAGTCTGTTTATTCTGTTACTGAATTTCTATATCAAAGATTTTAAGGTCTGTATGATGACATAAGATTTATCTCAAGTAGATAGCTTTTGACCTTGTAATCTGCTGTCTTGATCTGAAATTACACCTAACTCATCACTTTCCATGTCAAAAGATGTATCAGTATTCACCAGAGCAGCAGATTCCTCAGGGGAAAGGCATGTATCAGTTTACTTTAGGCATTGACAATTATTCTTTATCCTCTGCATTTAGCCTTTATCATTGGTTGTTAATAGCTTTCGTAAAGGCTCTATGTGAAAAATGAAATCCAGAAATAAAAAATGGAGAGGAAAAGTAGATCATATATAAAGGCTTGTGTTTCAAATTAAAAGTCAAAGAATAGCATTACAGAGCATGTATGTGGGAGTTCTATTTTTTTTTGTTCATCTTTGTTTGGGGTTTTTATTGTTTTCTCTTAAAAATAGGACTTGCTCCCCAGGTCTTTAATTCCCTTTGGTTTTAGTAATGCTGTCAATATTACCTTATTAATGTAGATGGTGAGACTTTAGAATTATTTTGATGTTCTGTCACAAAAAATTATTAGTATTAAAAGTTTTTCATCAGGATTATTTCAAGATAATAAATATATTAAAGAATGTAAGGAAATTTCTCTTGTCATTCTGTATTGAAGAGCAAAAGGATTAAGAACAAGACCCATAAGGAACTGTCTCCCTCCATTCTGTTTCCTTCAGCCAACAACACCACTGCTAATTTACCAGTGATTACAGCAATGGCACTGCAAAAATTAGACTGAATCCAGAAAGAGATATTTTTCTCAGATTTTATATCTCCAAACTACTAAAAATTGTTAAATTACTAGAATTGACATCATAATATTTTTCTCGCCCTTGAAGAGTGCATCTAGAGGCGGAAAGCTTGAGCTCATTAGTTTGATAAAAACAAATCCATATCAATTTCTCTGAAATTTTGTCTTATTGCCTCCAGACTCTGCTAAAAAATGAAAAGTATTTGACTTTCAGCTTAGGTTTTGAGTTGAGAAATCTTAATATTTTCAATATGTGTACTTAATATTCAGAACTATTTCTAGACAGCCTTGCTTGATCAAGATTGTGAAGCCTATGTTTTTTTACAACTCTGGGACTTAAAATAGGTCAAGATAATGCTTTAAGACAGTTTGGTAACAAGTGTAATTCTAAAATATCATGCTTTCTTGACCATCCGATTATTTTTCTTTCCAACAGCATACTCTTTCATTGGTCAAAATCAAGATGGTGTATCCTTCTGTTCTATACTCTAAGCACTGATTCCCATCTTGAAATTTTAACCATGGATTTTAAAAGCTCTAGGACAGTTTATTGAGAAACTTCACGATTTTACTTTTCTTAAGAGAAATATGGACTCTTATGGACTGTACCAGTGTTCCTGTTCATGCTCTACCTTCACAGGAAGTCCTAATTCAACAGGGATAGTGCTAGATACCTTATGAATTGTATGGATCTTACATTTTTTAACTCTTCCTATTAACAGGAAAATAGTATTTTTTCTCTAAACTGTCAACCACAAATCAGTTACACGTGATATCTGTAACTCAAACCCCTTTATTTTCCCTGAATATTAAAATTACTATTAAAGAAAAGTGAAATTCTCTTGTTATCTTATCTTCAAAACTACTTTAGTTCTTGTAAGTTATTAAGTGTAGTGACTTTATCTAAACAATTTGTCTAAGTCATAATCATCAGTTTAGTGAAAGAAAAGTTAGTCTTGTGGTTAATCTTCTGCACCTCTCATTACACCTATTCTGGGCTGAAGAGATAATACCACCAAATGGACATGACCTCAGCACTTGTTTCACACAAAAAAATTATTAAAATGGCAAAAAATGTTTAAATAAACAGAGGGAAGTTTACTTTGCATTAAAATTTACTTTAAATCACAATAATTTTTGAAACTAGAAGTTTTAAAGAATTCTTGGCCTTGTCCTAATACAGTTCCCTTGGAAGAATCTATTTGTAAGAAAACTCACTAAAGTGAAAAGAAGAAATTTCAGTTGTGGATCGATGTTTGTTTATAGTCACCTAATTTATTTATTATATTCTGCAAAATATTACTGTAAATCATTTCTTAAAGTGATCAGGGATCTCAAATTATTTAACCTTTTGTGAGGATTTTTTCCTGGTTCTGGTTTATCTCGGTTATGTCTACAAATTGTAAGAAAAAAAAAAGTTCAAAATCCTATAAAAATTATTTCTATTCTCCTAATTATCTTTCAAATATTCTGTAGGTTAAAGCAATAAGTAGGTCTAATATAAAGCTTAAATCATGTGACTGTCTTAATAAAATTCTAACTGAAAATTTTTCAACCAACTCTGATTGTAAATTCTATCTGACATCTAATTGCATGTTACATATAAACAAATAAGCCCATTCACAAGATTAAAAAATAATAAAAAAGATAACCTGAAAACAGCTTTGTGTTTAATCAGAGGTAGATCCATAAACAGTAGGAAGGAGTGAAGTATAAATTAATTTTCTGTACTGCTTGCTTTGAAAGTGTCTACAAACAATAATTGATAACTAGATTGGATTTTGAACTGTAATACTGACCCTGACATCAAGGCTTTTTGATGCTTACTATGTGCCTGCAGCTTGTTTTCTGTCATTTTCATTTAGATTGCATCTCTCTGAGGCAGGATTTCTCTCAATTTTTGTGCAACATGGATCAAATCGAGCTCCCAACTGCTTCTGCCTGCTCGAAGTATGGATCCTAGAAACAATTACCAGTTCAGCCATATCTGGCCTCCTAGATTATTCTCAACACTTTCCAACAGCTGAGCTCTATATGTAAGAAAATACAAGTGTATAATGTGACAGAAGCAGTCCTCTATATCCAGCTAATTTTATGCTATATTAAATGACTAAATGCAATTTAAATTATAAAAAATTTGGCGTATTTAAAAAAAACTTAAATCAGACATCTTTAGAAACAATTTAGATAAATATATCTCTGAAAGCTATGTTTTTTCTACTCATTTTCCTGTTATCATCACATAATAGGCATTCTCTGTCAGGAATCAAAGAAAGTAAGGAATATCAGCTAAACAATATTTCAAAATTCAGTTTCAATCAGCAATCATTTAATAACTAATATTTAGAACTAAAACCTCCTCCTCTAGGAGACTTTCTCAAATATCTATTTGATAAATATGCAGATATTGATATTTCAAGTTGGGCTATCTTGTCTATGTATGTCTGTATCTTAGCATGTCCAGATGCATCTTTATGTGAGGTAGCAATATGAGAGAAATCAACAATAAAAGAAACGTTATTGATACAAAGAACAACAGCAACAAAAAAAAAAAGAGTATCTGCTAGATACTCCACTCCTCTTTTTTTCTCTTTACCCAGGACAAGTCTCCATCCTTGGAGATATTCCAATGTCTTCTGCACATGGTTCAGGGTACCTGGTCTGGATGTCCTTGACTAAACAGGGAGGCCGGACAAGGTGATCTTCCAATCTCAATCATTCTGTAAGTTTTTGATTATCTGAATCTGACATGCCTTTTTTGCCTGATGCTGGGATAAATAGACAAGCTGCTGTGAGAAATTAAAAAAGGTGTTTTGCTAGCATTATCTTAGATAGTGTTTGGGGGATTAAGAGCCTAGCTTTAAAGAAAAATGAAAGGTTTTCTTCAGCAAGTAAGCCCAAATTTGTTATGAAAACTTACAACAATAATTCAATGCTTTCAGAAGTATTTGTAAGACATAGCTAAATCTTGCTAATCTGTATAAATGTATACTTTTTGCTATAATCAAGATTGTGGACGTGGTTATGATTAACAAAACATTCATGTTAATGGAAAAGCTTTTAGAGACAGTGTTTTATTGAATAAAGTTATTCCATTTTATAATACCTGAGGATTTAAACTGAAATGGATCATTAGTCTTTTTACCTGTTGGCCACTCCTCTCTTGATGCAGTCCTGGATGCAGTGGGCTTTCTGCACTGTGAGCCACACTGTTGGCTCATATCCAGCTTTTCATCCATGAGAACCCTCAAGTCTTTCTCTGCAGAGCTCCTCTGAATTCTCAGTGAGTTCCTCTCCCAGTCTGTACTCATGTCTGGTATTGCCCTGATGCCATGATGATGTTTTGACTTTTCTTTTATATGCCTTTTATATACCTTTTGTGTATCCTCAATGCTTTTAGCATGCATACTTGTAATTCCTTAAGTCCGATAATTTAGTGTAGTCCTGATATTCTGTTAGTCCAAAAGACCAAGCATCCTAGAGCTATCGTAGTTGGAGGTTGGAAAGCCCTATCTTGAAAAACCAAGATCCTGTTTAGAATACATCCTGTAAATTAAAATTAGGCCCATCCAGGAGGGAATTCTTTGGGATGGGGGAGTATCACATTATTCATTTAAGCCTCTCATAGGGTCATCTTTTTTAGTTATGCTAATTTGTAAGGTCCATAACTTTGTATACACAGTCTATTGTGTCTGTGCATTTCAGTGTATTCCACCTTGGAGAAGTGGTGCACCATAAAGATCCTTATTAAATACTGAGATAAAAACCCTTTATCCCTTAACCGTATCTGGCTCTTAATTTTTAGCACACAGAGAAAGGCATCAGCCTCACCCAGGTGAACTTGGACTTGTTGAACTTCATTAAATTCTCATAGGTCCCACTTCTCAAGCTTGTCCAGGTCACCCTGGATGGCATCCCATCCTGCTGTGTCAAATGCAAAGCTTGGCCTGGTGCCCTCTGCAAACTTGCTGAGGGAGCAATTGGTCCCACTCTGTGTCATTGATGAAGATATTGAAGAGCACCAGTCCCAAGACAGAGCCCTGAGGGACGTCACTCATTCCAGGCCTCCTCCTGGACATAGAGCCAGTGAACACAGCTCTCTGTATCCATCCATCCATCCATCCATCCATCCATCCATCCATCCATCCATCCATCCATCCATCCATCCATCCATCCATCCATCCATCCATCATCTCCTTATCCACTGAATAGTCTGCCCTTCAAATCCAAGTCTCTCCAGTTTGGAGATAAGGATGGTTTTTGGGACTGGGTTAACGGTAGTACAGAAGTCTAGGTAGATTCATCAGTCAATCATCTCTTGTTGTCCATGGCAATCACTCCTTCATGTGTGGCCACCAGATCAGCTGCACCTGATTTGCCCTTGGTAAAGACATGCTGGCTGTGAAGGATCATCTTCTTGTCTTGCATGTGCCTTAATGGGGTTTCCATGAAGATCTGCTCTGTGATTTTCCCAGGCATAGAGGTGAGGCTCACTGGTCTGGAGTTCCCTGGAGATTCCTTTATTTCCTTTTAAAAATCAGAGTAATGTTTTCCTTCTTCCAGTCACTGGCGACTTCCCCTGACTGACATGGCTTTTCAAATACAAAGGAGACTGTCAGAGCAAACATCAGCCAGCTCCCTCAGAACCCTGGGATGCATCTCATCAGGACCCATAGACTGGCAATTCCGTTTCATTAAGGGATCCTGCATCTGCCCTTCATTTACGTTTGGAGATACTCCACCTGTCCAACCCTCACCTGGATGTTCAAAATAGGGAATCTGGGCATTCCCCAACTAAATGTGATAAGATCAGATGTGTCACACATTTTTATCAACTTTTTTTCACAGTATAACTCAGTGGAGTAATTTAATTTTGACATTTACCTTACCTGGAAGTTGCAGCAACACTGAAACATTTATAATATATTAAAAAAAAACTTCAGAGTCATGTTTTGTCACCTGTGTATTTTGTTTAATTTATATTCTTTCTCAGGTGACAAGCAATAGTGGAACACTTAGGTTTGCCAGGATGAATATGTGTGCTCTGCTAAGCCCCATGAATTACCAACAGCATTTTCAATAATGAAACACATCTTTTTAAACACATTCATATATCTTAAAAGCCAGCTGAACATATGAGGGTTTTCAGAGGATTTTTTAAAAGCAAAACTGTAAAGTGTGTTGATTTATGCCTTGCCTTGATATTGAAATGCATTATAATTATCCTAGTCAAAGTTTTATGTGGCAACATACCCATTCCATAAAACATTCCTCCAAAGAGGCATTTTAGCCAGTACAGCCATTTCTCATAGTATAAAATGTACATGCATGTATGTATACATTATGTCTATATCATTATCAGATTAGTTCATTGGTATTGATGCCTATGAATATGTGTGTGTATGCATATCAAGTATATAAAGATATATATATGATATAGATAAGGTGTATATTCCTATCTACATAAGTACTGGTCCTAAGAAATCTGTAGCCTCATATGAAGGCCCCAAAATTTCTATACTAGAATGTTAGATCTCCATTTTGATAAGGACTCATCGTACTCAAATTCTACACTGAAGCCTAAATCTGCATAAGAAGCCCAGTGAATTCCCTTCAGTCCTGTGTTCTCTGTTCTGACACAGATTTATGGAATTCTCAGGCTCTGGCATCGTGATGCTCCATTGTACATTTTAATGATTCTCAGTTGCTGGAACACAACGGTAACAATTGAAGTCAGTAAGTGGGGTGCCTCCACCCTAAACTTCAAAGCACAGGAAAGTCCTTGCTTCTCTAGGGGGTTTAGAAGGTCCTTGCCCTCCAAACAGAATCAAGTGCTGATGTATTAACTCCATTTTCTTCACTGATACTGACTGAACTGTGAACACAGGTAGATTTTAAAGCGTCAATTTCTACAGTTACTGTGGTCAAAAACTGAATTATTTTCAGACCAGGTTGTAAAACTTTACTACACCACACCTCTCATATTAAATTCCAAAAATCACATCTTCCCCCTTTTAAATGATAAGTTTTCATGACAGCTTCTATTTGTAGATCACAAATGTTAAAATGAAATCTTCAGCAATCTGAGTGCACGATAGCCGTCACCCATTCCCCATTCTAGGTTAATTCCAGCCCTAGGAGTAGTATCTTCAAGTGCAAGGGCTTTCCTTTTTTTTTTTTTTTCTTCAATTCTTCATTGCCTCCTGACTTCAGGAGCTGCTGAGGATCTAGCTACACAGAGAAAATAACCAGAGTTTTATGGCATGCTTACCCCCATCTGGCCCTCTGCAAGTATTGATGCAACATATTTTTCTCTTACTGTGCTTCTGGCTGAATATATCTGCTCATAATATTTAACAGGGAATGTGAGGCAAATAGTAAGTACAGGTTAACTACATGTAACACAAGTATTTTTGTAATCTTTGAATCAGAGGTACACTGGAATCATTACTGTCATCGTAACTGCTGTTTAAACTCAAAAGGTGCCCCTAGAAAAGCAGATTGCTGGCACAGATGAACTTTGATGGTGTTTCCAACACGGAGTTGTTCATCAAAATGCTTAATTTTTATCTCTGTGCAAAGGAACAGGAAAGAGATCGAGCTTAATGGCCAGCAATTTAACAATTTAGTAGTTTGGAGGTATATGACCTAGGAAAAGTATCTGTGATTGGCTTTGATCACATTTTGCAGTGTCATAATAATCACTTAGTATTGCTATTAAACACTTGACAAGCTTTTCATTATAAGTCTGTGTTATTAGGACATTTCAGCTTAAATACATTATCCTTTAACAACTATAGCCTTAATCTAAAGGGAGGAAACTTACTTTGTAAAATGGTTCTTTTTATGTTTTTTCCCCCAAAGATGAAGTGTATAAAACTGCAGAAAAAAGGTGAAAACCACTACTTGATCTAGTTTTAATATATGATTTAGACTTTTTCACTTTTGTCATGGTTGCAAACAAAAAAGGACGTACATGACTAATAAGAGTTAAATCTTACCCTGTGCTAATGACCAAAAGAAGAGGGCATCATGGCAATGTACTACTTTATGAATGATACTTAATCAAACAGTATTTACATAAAGCTAAGCACATGCCTGATTTCCAGCAACATGTTGTTTTGATCTATGAAAGCAGTTGAAATGAAAATTTCTTAAAGAAATAGACAGTCTAATGGTAGTATTTGTATTTTAGAATCTCAGGCTTTAGAGTTAACAATAGTTTCTCTAAACTGAAGAAATTTATTTATTTACTAGCCCAGTTAATGAAAGATCTAATTTAGAATGAGTACATTTACTCTAATACATCTAATTTAGAACAGTAGAAAAACCAAACTTCACAGTGTTAGTCTGTGTCCTGGTTTCAGCTGGGATAGCATTGATTTTTCTTCTGGAGTTGGTACAGTCTTGTTTTCCAGATCTGGTATGGGAATATTGCTGATAATACAATGATGTTTTAGTGATTGCTAAGCTGTGTTTGAACTAAACAAGAAGGCTGGTAGGACACAAAACGTTGCGAGGAGACATAGCCAGGACCAGCCAACCTACACTGGCCAAAGGAATATTCCATAATGTATGGCACCACTCTCAGGATATAAAATAGGAGGGAAGCTGGCAGGGCAGCCACTTGTCAATGGGCTGGAAGTGGTGAGCAACTGTTTCCATTTGTATAATTTGTTTTTGGGGTTTGTTTTTTTTTTTTGGTTTTTTTTTTTTTGTTTTGTTTTGTTTTGTTGTTTTTTTTTTTTTTTTTGTTTTTTTGTTGTTGTTGTTGTTGTTGTTTTATGTTGTTGTTGTTGTTATTGCTGTTTTCTTCTTTCTCCGTCCCATTAAACTGTCTTTATTTCAACTGACAATTTTCTTACTTTTAAAATTCTGATTCTCTCTCTTATCCAGATAGGGGCAGGAGGAGTGACTGAGTGATCTAGTGGCTGGCTAATTTTAAACCCTGATCATTTCTGACATTCTAGAGGAATGTATTTCCTCAAGATTACATCTCAGATGTTTGTCCAAATTGTAAGGGAAAGTTATAAGTTTGGAAAGAAGAGATGTTCTTGAAATACTTACCTACTACTATTAGTTTCTCAATACTTATTTACAAATTTTCCAAGATAGTTCTTCTCATGAAATGTCTAATATACCATAAATTGAATAAAATATCCAGTAGTTTTTATTTTTTTTAAAACTTTTGAATAACAAGACAGGAAAAAATGGATCTAAGGCTGACAACAGCTCTAAGGTGAATCAACAATTCTAAGCAGAATCAAAAGGAAGAATTTCAGAGTTTTGATTATATGAAAAGCCATTGGGATTCGCTTAATAATAATAAAAAAAGCTTAAATACAAAAACAGGAAAATTCATGATCATTCCAGAATTTCAAAAAGAAATGGGAAAATAGACTCACTAAAAGATCGATCATTTTGCTTTCTTGTGTGGCAGTAGAGGAAGAGGAAGAAAATGATCCATTAGGTTTTGAATTATGAAAATTCCCATAAAATGGCCTGCCAGGAAATGAAAACACATCTCAATTCTGGATATAGCAAATATGATGTAACAACTATGAACCCATCCAATTACTACAAACTACACGAGGACAGAATGTGGGAAGGAAAAGACATCCGCTATACTGAAAACATTAAGTTAGACTTTGCATACAGGAGAAAGGAAATGAATCAAAATGACACATCAATATTGAAGATATTAATTATTACCAGATTTTCACACACAATTCCCACAGGCTGTCTGACAAGAGAAATAAATTCAAAATCAAAGCAGGTTATTATTTATGCATAGGTAATAGAAGAGGAAGTTTATCAAAGACAGCCCATTCTCCTGGCAAAGAAAAAAGCTCTCCTTTCCTGGCAAGAAGAAGAGTTCTTTTGTCTGGAGAATACTTCTTTTCCGAGAATGGGATATTCAAGGGATGTGGGTTTTCTGTAATGTCCTTCTGGGACCTCCCCTGATCTAGCTGTATTCCAGCTCTACATATTGTACAAAATCAGAACAAGAGTGAAATATTAAAGATTCACTAACATTAGATCTATTACTGCATACTGACTACATATTAAAAAAAAAAAAAAAGACTTCATTAACTCAGCTGGTACAGCCATATTCTAAGTCTTCAAGACAGGGCCAAACTGAAATGCAAAATCTTGAATCAAAAAAAAAAAAGGAATAATATCTTCATGGATAGAAACAATGAGGTGTAGATATGTCAGTTGAAACACTGCAATGAAAATGGAATCCTCATTGCATTCAGCAGAGCAATTGGTGGATGACCAGGTTGCCTAAAGTAGCTAGTTATTTATTATATATAAAAAATGAGCTGGAAAACATATCCTGGAAGACTGTGAGGCTCCTGATCCAGAATCAGTAACAGTCTTATTCCCATTCAGCAGACATATTCTTATGGTACTTAAAAATCAATACACTTCAAATGAGAGCAAGAAGGTAGAAGGAATTCAGCAGTTGAAAGACTTCACCAAAAGCAGCATAATTTGTGATCTGTACACTGACTGTTGAAGAAAAATTCATATCATTAATGTAGCAAAAGGGAACTTAATATTTATCCAGGCCATGTATTGGCATATAAGCTTGTAATGCACCTCTTAGAACTAAAGAGGAAATTGAAAGCAAAGTAACATATCTAAGTAGATTTGAGCAGCAAATCTTTTAAAATTATATGTGCAATAAAGTGCCCCTTGTGGAAGAAGTATTATCATCTTAACTCTCTTTTCATCAAAGCTCAATACATACCAGTTCCAGAACTGAGATGCTGTCCTAGGTAGGAAAAGAATTGTCAACCAAAGCACACTCTGTGAAGTTTTTAACAAGTAATATCAGATGCTGTGTGGATTCCAAACAGGCTGGAGGCTTAGTTTGGCACAAGAACTGTGTTTGCATTGCTTTAAATACAAAGACTATGGGATAGTCCCTTTTTCTTAAGCCAATTCACACTGGGCATTTCAAATATGCATTCATGTGTTCTATTCATCAGTGGTTACATTTACCACCCATAGCTCTTGCTGGTGGTGGTTAGATACATGACCAACACGTCTCTCTGCATATTCATCCAGGCACTTCAAGACTAGAAACACCATCTTTACCTGCAGTAAGGGCTTGCAATAGAAGAAAAAAAATTGATACTAACTCAACATTGAGGTAACTTCTGTTACATGGCACAGTAACCTGTACCTACTACCCCTACTCCTGATTTTTGGCATCAGAACTACATAATCTGTCTATGGTTTGTCTGACAGAATTTGGTGTCTTTGTTTATAGACCTTCCTCAGTCTTTGTTATGATGTCGCTTCAGCTGCCACTTATTAGAAACATCCAACCACATGGGTAGGAGAGTACTCCAAAGAAATTAGGCTTAAACTCAACAATATAGGTGCAATTATGGACTGCTACCTTTGCAATTTTCTTGAGAAAACTTCTGCAAATTAAAAACATCCCTTGCAAACATTTCTTATCCATTGCTTCTTCAGTCATGCTTCCTTCAGCCTTTGGGAGTTCAGTTCAGGATTGGCAAGACACTTTGGAAATAATTAGATGAAGCATCCATGCAGTCCCCTATCCTGGCTGTCAATGGGCGATTTGCAGTAACAATCTATGTCTTGGATCTTCTGGCACAACAAAGGCTGATCAGCTGAAAGAGGGCAGTAGGCAAGGACAGGTAAAATGTGGCCCATGAAGCTTTTATGGGCATGTCACCTGCAACTTCTGAAATTCATTTGCTGCTATCACTGATCAGCAATAGATGAAACCATTTTGCAACATGTTGCATGCTAGAGCCTTTAGGAATTCATCTTTAGATGAAAGGGGATGGGATGACAAGTTCTCTTTATCTAGGACTCAGTACAAGTGGGGCATCAGCAGGACTCTTCAGGGAGCAAGATTCTGCTTTAATCATACTTTACTGTGCATTCACTTTGGGACAGTCCTGGGCATCACAGCTTCTCTCTGGAAGAGATTCATCCAGCTGACAAAATGTGCAATCAAGGAATAAAATGTACATGCGTAAAATGTGCAGATTATCATAGACTGCTTCACTTAGTGTAATCTATGTAAGATATTTGCAGTGTATTCAAGGCAAATGAGTATATTTCATACTTTTTGAAATCCTGTATTTTCTATTGGCAAATGTTTCCAAATGTAGATTTCCAAGTAATTATACTGTAATAGGACTAAGTATAGCAATAAAGCATTTTCTTTGAGTCACACACAGATTTAAGATGAGGAAGTTTGAAGAATGCTATTCATTTAATAGCTCATAAGAGCCATCCTCACAAGGTTTTGAGTTTTTTGTAGCATGCTAAATACTCATATTTAAAAAAAAAACCCAAAGTGTTCTTGGTTCACAGTGTTCAGCATTTTCCATATTTTCCATGGTGAGGACCTAAAAATGCAGGTTGCGGCACTTTTTTTCTGACATATGCTGTTGTTCCTGAAAGAAATATTGCAAGGGTAGAAATCTCTCTCTGTTTAGTCCATATCCTGTTAAAAAATCCTTTATTTTCTCTTGCAATTAGTTTACAAAGCTACATCATCCACATAAGAGCAAATTATTTCAAGCAAATCACTCTTGGGAGATGGTGAACTGAAGTATAAAGGGTCAGCCCAAGCCAACTTATACTGCCAAAAGTGGGGATGTGAAGTAATTGGGGCAAGAAAAAAAAATAAATTGTTTTGCATTTGTTATACATTTTCTGCATAGATATGAAAGGCATGAACAGTTATACTTAGTATTCATGTCAATAAGTTAACTCAATCCTACAGAAAGTATATTGTCAATGCAATCATATGAAAAATATTATCTCTAAGAATTAAACTAATTGCTAATTTATTTTGTGATGATCTAAGTTAAAATGTGAGAGATTTTTGGCATGCATGGAAAAAAATATTTTTATACATACAAAAGCTATCATTGACTGCAAGAGAGTTTATAACATGTAATATTTCTTGTCACAATGGATGGCAGTTTTTACTGAAACACTTACTAATGAGACCATTGGTTTTGGATTCCTTGCTCAACAGTATAATTGCAGCTGACTAAAAGGATCTTAAAATTCTTTCAGCAAGTGTCAAAACAATTTTCATTCAGTCTGCCTTCAGCATTCACTCCCAATGGCATAGGACGAAAAACAGTGCAGGTAAGAACTCACTAAAAATGCACAAAGTTTTTCAAAATGTTAAGTTTATTATTTCCTAGTTAATAAACTGAAAGCATTCAAGCATGAGGTTCACCTAACAAAGATATTTTTTATGAAATAACAAATGCATCATAGGTAAAAATCATTCTCATACTACTTTTAAACATGCTTAGAGGCAAATGGCGCAAATAAAAAAAAGGTTTCAACCAGAACTTGGAATGAAATTCAGGTAAAAAAATCATAATTGCATGTTGAATTTAAAATAATACTGACCTTCATCACTAAAACATGTATTCTATATTGAGTCTGACTAGACTACAATCCGGTGCACAAATTAAAATTAGCATGTGCTTGCCTTTGCTACAACTCAGTACTGTAGAGCTACTTTTAAGCTTACCACATCCTTGATATTAGAATTACTGAGCCAGTGGATGACTCAGATTATAAATGGGAATGTTTATATAATGCACTAGGGATTGGTTTAATGCAGTTTGGCCCCTTTTCACCTATCAAAGTAAATAACAAATTTGCTGTCTAAGTCCCTAAATGACTTCAACTTTTCTGCAACTCCAGTCAGTGTTTTAACCTTATCTGAAAGTTTGCTTTAAGACTGTCATAAATGAACCACCAGGGATAAATGCTGTAGGAGTGAGCTTGAAGCAAAATCCTTTCCTGATCAAAATTTCTCACAGATAATTTGTGTCAGACTGATTTCCAAAGATTGCTTCTGAGACTGAATGCATTTATGTAGTTATTTCTTAAGATTCATGTAAAAAAATTGTGCAGCTCCACTTGTGCTGTTTCTCTATCAAATTAATTGAAGCCTCTGCTACCAATGTACTTTCTTGTCTGCTGGTATCCCAAAGGCAGACTTGTCAATCACACCATCCCTCTGCTGCTGCTCTGCAGTTGACCTGATTCTGCACTGAAAAGGAGCAAGCGCTTCTATGCAATCAAACTGGAATGTATGGATACCGAGGAGACCTTGAGAGACTCACTTTGCACCAGGCAATGGAAGTAAGGGAGGCAAGATAGAGTAAGAAAAGATGTACCGGGGGAAATTGCTGATTTGGAAGTGATATTTCTTATTTTTTTTTTAAATCTTTGCAGAAAGAAACATGCAAATATTCAACTAAGGTAATATCTATGCATATAGGGTGTGCATACCACGCATCCCTACCTCCAGGTGTAATTGTAAGAATGTTAGCTGACTTTTGAATAAACTGAAAATATAGATTTGTTTGAAAAACTCTACATGGGACATTTGACAAACCTGATAGTACCCTGATGCACAAGGGCAGAGTTCAATGACGCTTCAATTTGAACTTAATTTTAAATAATTCAAAACTTGAATATGAAAGACATCAGTCCCAGTGGTCATAGGGATAATTTTAAACAGAGAAATTTAAAATAATTTAAAATTATGCCTTTTGTTTTAAATTGCACTTCTACATTGTCACCCTGATGAATTAAAACTTCAAATTTTAACACTAAAATCACAAATGTTCTTCCCATTGTAGGAAGGTGATTAAATGATGATCCTATCACTCAGGCATTTAAAAAGTATTCTTGGTAATATAATATTAAGAATAACCATAAGTAAGGACCCATAGAGAATGGCTATCGAGCGTCCAGTCTGAGAAAATAATCTGATTGTTTTCTCAGAAGATTCTAATTTCTAAGGAGTACCATATTGGGTCAACAAGATTACATGTCAGTTTTCCAATGCTTTACAAGGCCTCAGACTTGGTCTGGATTTGGGCTTGGCAGTCTTGCTTATTTGGATGTTTGTGATAGATCTAAGATAGATTCTTTCACAGACATGAACGATGTTCACACACAGCTCAGCTTTAGGTGTTTACAGCTGGTTTTAATTATCCAAGCCTTACTGTATAATTACAGTAAGAGAAGAAATTCCTTTTTTGGATGGTAAGTGTCCTTAAACACTGTTTTGAAATTAAGGGAAATGTAGCCTAGGGTGAAGTATTTCTCTTAGGAGAAAATACACAAAGTGTATCAAGTTTCAGTATTCTCTTTAAAAACAAAAATCTGTTATCTTTCTTTCCCCCAAAAATGTAATAGATGACAGAAATAGGAATGCTGAAATAAGTCAACAGTTGCCACGAATAATTTATGTACAATAAAAAAGCCAAATTTAGATTTTACAGAGGACTATATGGCCAAATTTCTAGGGCCACCTTTCTGGAATCAAATTAAAGGTTGATTGTGTATAGCATCTTGACTTTTACAGAAGTTTTATGTGATTTATCACTTAAAGACCCATTGAAAAACAGTTGGAGACAGAAATCTGATTAGATGTTGTTCAGAGCCTCAATAAATATTTAGGAAGATAACTCTTACTGAAATTAAGGGACATTAAATGCCTTACAACCACTGAGAATGTAAGCTCTGTATGGCTGTATACACTGAAAAAAACAAAAAAAAGATATTACAGGACTGGTTATGTGTCCTTTTAAAAGGCTGGAATCTGGAATCAAATTAATTTAATCTGATTATCAATTCATGTTTACTCTTTTTGTAAGAAAAAGAAAGACTTTAAATATTTATCTGAAAAAGACAAAAACTCTAGAAAATTGTCCCCAGGCAATTTAGTTAAATTTGAAATACGTTTCACCTTTTGAAAGAAGGCAATTAAGTGGAGATGGTTATTATTTTTTGTTTGTCCTCAGTTTGCTCTCAAAAAGACAGTAGTTCAGAAAGATTTCAGAATGCAAAGTTTTTAAAAAAATTATATTATTAAAATAATAGTAATGGCTTAAAACACAAAATTCTGTTTGGAAAAGATACACCTTGGATGGATTAAAGCCTTTTTGAAGATACCAAAAATTATCTTCAAAGAAAAATTAGTAACAGTTTTCTAGAATAAAAAAGTAAATGATTTAGTGTATTCTGTAGGGGGATCTCCACATTAACTGTTCTGAATTTTTTTGCTGCTTGTACAAATATAATAAATATTCAACTTGCTGTCTAGCAGTTCTGAATGCAGAATGCATTTTACTTAAATTTATATCCTCATAAGAGGACTGTTTCCCAGATAAGATATACATGCAATATCCAGTGATCACATGCAAACAGATCAGTAAGATCAGGTATTCCATCTTATGGGGACAAACAAGGACAAGCATGACACTTGTTCAGACTATTTTTACTGTGGATGGTGAGAGGTTGCACTAAAGGTACACCTCAGTCTCTGTGTGAAGCTAACCTGTGAGAGACTTCTCCAGTTGCCAGTTGCCCTTTGTGCATCTTCTAGAATTTGCTGCTTAAAAACGTCTGAGTCAATTTATTTCAGTATCTCCTGTTCAAAAGCTGTGTTTGGCTCTCTCTCGTGTGACATTCAGATAACCTATCATCAGTCTGGTGCCTCAGACACCTTGACCACAAGGTCCGTGTCTTGTAGGTTGGGATACCCTGGGGGAAAGAGTTGTTTCTGTTGATCTTCCACAGGAAGCAGCTACTCTGTAGGAAAGGCAGTCACAATCATTTACTGGTCTTAAATACTTTTCTTTTTGTCACTCATCTGTAGGAATCTGAACAGGGTTCTGCATTTACACATGATTTTCTGATGTGTGAAAATGGCAAAAATGGTACTTTCACCTTGAACAGCCCTCAACATAAACCAGGCTGCAGTTTTCAGAGCAATGGAAAAAGTATTTCACATCTGGGCATATGTGTGTATTTCTGTTGCAGTAAGAGCAGCATACTAAAGAAAGACATTTTGCTTAGCAATTGTCTAGACATTCTGCTATGTCTAGAGGACAGAAAGAAAAATCTTTAAATCTTTAAATCTTTCAAGAGAAGACCAGAATGGCTTGTGACTCAGGAGGTAGATTTTTTTAATAGGGAAATAATAATGAAGTGTCAGTAAAATTTCATTAAAAGATTGAACAGAAAAAATACTTGAGAAGATTTGTTCAACTTTTAAAAATACGAAACACTGCTTTTATGAATGCTATGAAGAGACCCAAACAGAAGAGATATATTTGCTTACTTTCATCCATGAAGGTAAATTGGAAATATCTAATCCAGACATAATCTTTAATGGATGCTGTCACTGTTAGTATTTATGGCAAAATATGTATGGTGTACATATTCCAAAATGGTTTGATTTCTCAAAAGGTTTAGAAATTAACTCTGAAAATAATTCTCTGAAGGCATTAGGTATAGACCATTGATATTCTCTGATAATAGCAATCTTATGTTTTAAGTAATTATAATAAAATAAATCTTTACCTTTCATTTTTATTTGGTGGATTTTCTCTGACTCAAACAAAACCAGCTTCTGCTTTCATTTATTACCACCTTCTTCAATATCTGTCTTATTTTTTCCCCTCAATTTTACTACACTCTGGAACTATTTGACACAATATAAGTTATAATAAATGATGATTACTAACCTTAATTCCCAGCAAGCAATTTTCTTGTCTCCTTTTTAAAATTGTTCATTTAATCTTCTCTTTTGAAGAGGTGATTGTCTTCAAGCCAATCAGAACAAGATGTGCATTCTTCAAAAATGAAGAAAGGAGAGATAGATACTTCTCCTCAGGGATGAGATTAAGATCAATATTTGCATCTGAAAATCATAATTTTCTCTCAGTTGAAAGAAAAATAACAAATCGATTAAGTACCTACACCATGAAAAAAAATTATATTCATAATCTCTGTATTGTCTCCTCTGCTACAAAGAAACACATTGAGATCTACATTCAGATCAGATAAACACACCTTGGTAGCAGTTTAACAATAAAGTGGTGTATCCCTTGGGTATTAGTCCTTGGTTTAAGTGGTTTCTTTTTGACAAGATACTACATACTCCTTTTCAAAATGACCTCGTGTCTAGCACAAAAAAAAAAAAAAAAAAAAAAAAAAAAAAAAAAAAAAGAGAGGGGGAAAAAGGAAAAAGTGTATTTTCTCCATGAAGTTCACCAGTCCTCCTCAGTTGTATTCAAATCACAAGAGTGGTGAAATAAATATTCAATAATTTGGTGGGGAAGAAATGATAGCTAAGTCCTCTTGACCTTTTGTGCAGCCCATTAACACAGTCCACTAACACCTGCTTTGTAATTAATGTGCTAATCAGGGCAGCAGGGTTCACCAGTTGCCACATTTCTGTACAGATTTCCAGCTTTGTTGCCACATTGCTATCAAAATTAGTCTGCAGCACTCTTCATGTAGCCTCCTCCTGCAGGAAGAAAATTGGTTTCAGATGTGAATGCTTCATAATGAAGCAATCCCTTAATATATAGTGAACTTATTATGCATTGTGCTGAAACTAATCTTCTTTCTTCTAGGAGTGTATGTGTGCTTAAAACTTAGAGGCAGAACAAATGATATGCAGATTTGTCCCAAAATGAGGTGTTTGGGAATAGTTTACAAAAAACAGAAAACTGTCAGAGTCACAGAGTTGAAAAAGCTGTTCAATCAATATGCTGTTTGCTTAGGTTCTGTCCACACACGCACACAAACAAATCATTTAATGTCATATATTTCACATCCACTTGCAATATTAATACTGTTAGAATTACTGAAATGACACCTGTAAAGCAGAAAAGCATTTGAAAACTGTCATGTGGATAAGGTTCCCATGGAAACCAATTTCCTTGATATCCATGTGTTCAATATACCTGCCTATAATTTTGTTTGGATACTTGTGGGGGAAAAAACCAACCAAATGAAAACTAGAACAAAAACGTGGAAATAACTTACACATTTTTAAAGTATATAAAAATATTTATTTAACACACTGTATATCTCATGCTGTAGAACAGCACTAACCTGATCAGCATTCATCACTTGTAGCTGCAGCTTTTTTGCTACCTATGATGAATACAGTGTGTTGACTTAGAAAATCTAAGGATTTTACCTAAGTAAACACAGTGCCTTGAGTTCTTTGCTCAGTAGAACAGCAAGACTAAGTGCAATTACAATGGAGACCACAACATCACTAAATTCCCTTCTGAGAGTCCCTAAAACTGGTTACCTTATACAGCGCTTCTCTGTGACAAAAGTATGTTTTAGTTCCAGGAGACACTGCTTCTATCCAAAACTATTTATGATAAAATTTAATGCTTCAGACAGAAGTGGTGAGAAGTCAAAGTGTATGAGATGCCAAGATTAAACTCTCATAAGGATGTCCGTGATAAGAGCTAATAAAAATAAAGAAAGCTTATGGATAAATATAAAGTTTATTCCTTAAAACACAAGCAAAAAACCCCACCAAAAACACCTTATAAGAAATCCCAAATGATTTGTTGATACATTTTTTCCTTTTTTTTTCCTTTTTTTATTTTTTTTTTTTTAGCTGAAGAAATTTGTTATCTTAAGGCTGCATTATTTTTAGCTTTGGTCTTCTAACATCCTGAAGTCACCTAAGGCTACATTAATCACCTATATCCTCAGTTACATAAGTTTCTTCTGCCATCTCATATCCTTAAACACACTAAAACTTCAACACCTGGCATCTTTGTTTACCTTGTAAATATTCCAATAAAATAGATAGTCCAGTTATTGAAGTAATGCTTCTAAAACATGGTTATGTTATCCACATGAACTATGAAATAAGTGTTGAGTATTTTTTCTGTCTTTTTGCTGATGATGAGGACCAGATATCCAAAAGACATCTACATTTAGTTTAAGACACTGGAAAATAAGGATTCTTTTTTCTGACATTTTTAATTAAAAAAACAACATTGTAAAAAGAGAGTATATACTTTTCAGTAAAACAGCACTGGTAATACAAGGGGAGAAGTAAGAATACAGACTTTTTGTTTTGTTCGAAACAAGTTTGTGAAGATGTTCCATCATAAGTTTTTGTATTGCTTCATTGGGCCCCAGTTAAACTGTTTGCTATTTTACAAAGCTGATAACCTAGATTTTCTGAGCTATATGGCAAAGCATTGAGTCCATGTCAAATAGAAATAAGAAATGTGCTCAAAGCTTGAGATAATTCTTGATGTTGTAATTTCTACAGCTGCAGTGACCACTGTAATAAGATTTTCCAGAAAGTACAACAGTATATTTTGCCTCTTTAAATATATCCTACTAACTAAAAAAAATGTTAATCTGAGTACACTCTGTTATTTCCTACCTATCAAAAATAAACCATAAGCAGAAAAGAATTTAAAACTGTATTAGCTATTTCCTGGAAAGAATTAAACACTGTATTATACTGCTGATAACTGGTCATTAATGTCCCTGATTCTCAATTAATGTCCTTAATTCTGGCTATGCCATACTTTGATATGCTTTGGTACCGAATGAAGACATGATGTTTTCTCCGTAGGCTACACCAATTTCTACTTTTTGTGTGCACATCTACTGTTAAATCGAGTTTGAAATATAATTTTATTTTGTAGTTTGTTGTCTTGGTTAAAGATAAAAGAACTCTAAAATTGTTCTATTGCAGTTCCGATACATTGAGACAAGACTGTTCTGAGATTCTTTGTTTGAGGACCAAAGGCAGTAACTGTGTAATCAATATGTTAAAGTCATGAAAAATGTTTCTGGGTAGTCAAGAGACATGCACAAAACCTTCATGCAGTGAATTGTGGAAAGGACAAGAGAAGTAAAAAAAAAATCAGATTGTAGTCTTTGAGGGCTTAAAGTGAGAGTAACAGAGTAAATGGGGCTACAGTGAGTTTTGTCTCTAGCTAGATACCTTTTACTGTTCAGAGAAGATGAGGTAATAAATTGATAAGGCAAGTGTACTGATCAAATATGTATTTAAACTTGAATGACTGGACATTATCAACAAAGTTAAGTTTTGTTTTCTTTTCCCTTCAAAACTAATTTTTTTTCTAAGGTTTAATATTTCATATTTTAATAAGTTTTACTAGAGTTCTTAGTCTCTTAAAATATGTGGGACTATTTACTCATAATATTCTTCTCAATTTGTATTAGGGTCTAAGTAGAGAATGAGTAAATATATGGAGTATTACAAAAGTGTTTTAAATGTAAATGAATTTTCAGAGAAAAATAGTACAAATACCTTGCTAGCTCTTGGTATTTGCTAGATGAGAGTGATGATCCTAAATCTCAATGACTCTTGAATGAAAACTATCTATCTTAAAACACAAAATAATAGTGAAATATTTATTGTATGCATATTACATGACTTGTTACATATTTTTAGCATTACTCTGTAGCACAGATTTTTTTTAAATTGATCTTTCTTCCTTGAGTGTATTGCAACTGCAAGTCAAAGTGTAGATGTCTCTGCATGTAAATGCCCAGATCCTTACAAACACTTTCTGAAGTTAAAAACATTTGTTAAGCAACAGGCTATGAACTCCAGTTTTGTTTGTAATTGATCAAGCCCTGCAGAAGTCTTTAGATTCCTATTATAGGAGCCATTTACACTGTACCATCTTCAAAAGAAACTGAAAATATCAGACCCAAATGCATGACTGCAGAAAGCTTATCTAAACATTTTTCCCCCTAAAGATACAGGGTCTGGAGAAACTTGATCTGGTGATTGGCATCCCTGACCATGGTGTGGGAATTGGAATTATATTTAAGGTCTCTTCCAAATCAGACCAATCTATGATTAGTTGATTCTACAAGTATTGTAGTTTTGGGCTTGATATACTTTCCCATTCTTTTTTTTTTTTTTGTGTCTCTAAAATATAGTCTTTCACCTTACTGCAGTATAAGAGTCACAAAGCTAAATGTCCTCATTCCTTTGCACGTTGTGGAATATGAAGTAATATAAATTTAGTGGAATATTTCTATGAAATCAAAGGGAATATTTTGTAAATAGAAGAATCCATGTGTTTTAGAAGTTTTGTGTTCTTCACAGGGCTGCTCTCAACCACTTCTCTGCCCAGTCTGTCGGTGTGGAGAAGGCCTTGAACAACCTGGCCTAGTGGGAGGTGTTCTGGCCCATGGCAGAGGTAGATGGAGCTAAAAGGAACTTTTAACATTCCTTCCAGTCCCTTAACATTCTATGATTCTATGATTTGAGAAGACAGGCTGATATCTTTGGGAGGATCCATATGAGTTCTCTGACTGATAAATATTATTGGATCTGGCTAACCAGCTAGTACAAGGGAGGTACTTAGGAGCACCTGTAAGAGGCTTAAAAAAATCTTAATTTTCTTAAACGCTATTATGATCCCCAAAGGTCTTTGCTCACTATGGCAAATTTTATAAAAAATTTGCAACCACTGAAGCACACCCTCCCTCCTGGGTTTTGGGAAGTTGGACTTTAAGACACCTGATAGGAAGTTGAGATAAGATAAAGGTGACACTATTATCCAATTATCTCAGATCTAAGGAGAGGTAGACAGGGCTTAGGGAGAAGAATGTAACCACAAGGAAAACCAACAGCAGCTGTGCTGAAAATCAGCTCTGATTGGGTTTGGTGTAGGAGACACCATAGCCCACACTCATTTGATAAGGTCAGGGAGGCTCTTGAGCATTCCCAGATGCACCTGAACTGCATTAATCTGTGGAACTGTGTGTTTTGTGCAACCCTCACCACTGAGAAGACCAGAAGAAGACTGATATGACACCATGGGATCTATAGGGCTGATGATTATTGTTCTGCTTAATCTTTTGCTCACTTTCTTTTCTCTCCCTCACCACCATGCCCCCTCGCTCTCCCCACTTTTCTATGTCTTCTTTTTTTTTTCTCTTTCTCATTTTTACTGCTAAATGAAGGTCATACTGTTGACTTCAGACTTCAGCATATGGTCTTGTTTGCACCTTAAGTTGGGCAAAGGTACCTCTCTAATAATTTTAATAATCAGATTGTAACAGTGTGGTGTAAATAAGCTGGCAAAATGCCAGTCCTTTTTATACCTTTGGTCCTAGGGACAGATACTCCAGTCCTGTCCTTGCCCTACTTACGGTATAATACATTTGTCCTCTATGTGCAAGCACATGGGCAATATTAGAAATATAATTTTATATGAGAGGGTTCATTTTTTTTGTTGTTCCTTTATAAGCAAAAAAAAAAAACAAAACAAAAAAAAAACACCTGTAAATGGACTAAATTCATCCAAACAACAGAGAAGGCTGGTACACAGTGGTGATGTACCTCATACTTCTGAACACATCTCACTAATAAAAGAAAAGAGGACAAAAAATATCTATTTATCCTGGTAAAGCCTATTCTTTGGAGATACAAATTTTATTCCTATTTGAAAAAAAATCCTTTGTGACATGAGACTTTTAATTTATGATACTTCATCTCCAAATTGGGATCAAAACACATTTCTATGCTCCAGAAGAGTGTTGTATATACATGTATTTTGAGATTTATATGATAAATAAAAGGTTTTATTTGGTTGGCTTTTTTATTCTTCCTTGAATGAAATAATGCAATTGTACTTTCAGTTCTTCCAAAATTACTGCAAGAGTGGCCTATTTTTAACAAGCTAAACAGAAATACAATGATGTGTCAGAGCGTGCTATTGCTTTAAGAACAAGATATTAACCTCATTTTTCTTATGTTTCTTTCCCAGAATAGAGAACTTTAGGCAAACATAGTGCTTTGCTGGGTAACAATGAAACCCTGAATAACTCCTGTATCTGAATTTTCATTTACAATGGCTTCAGCCACCAGCTACCCATTCAGGCTTGTAAGTTAAATTTTCCCAAGGTTTTTGTATCTTTTCTATATCCTTTTTAAGTTCTATCTTGCCATCCAGAAGCCTTAAGTTAACCATGTATACCATGGTTTGATTTAAAAAGTCAAATGTAATAGAAAATGGGGAAAAAACCCCATAAAATAGAAGTAATCACATAAACTCTGTGTCTCAGCCTCATAAGCTCTGCAGCTCTACAGATTCATCATCCAAACTTAATTTGAAGTGACTGGACTGATGCTACATTGGCTGCCACTTAGGCTCCGACTAGTGCTACTGCTGTGCATCATTAGAACACCTCCTGTTGGACAGGAAAATGTCATTGCTGCTGGCTAGCACTGCAAAAGGATGCCATGCTGCAAGAATCTGTTCAGCACCTGGAATAAGATTTGAGCTGTCTCAGTCCCATTTAAATAGAATATAATTTAAAATAATTAAAATATATAGGAGGGGTCTAAGAGACAGGGCTGGGGGAGAAAGAAGTGACTATTAAAATAAAAAAAAATCTGACATCTTGAAGAAGAAGCTGGAGTAATAGCTGTCATCATATTGAGATAAAAGGTGACCTCTCCCAGAAAAAAGGTGTCCCTGGAGTGTCCTGGCTGACACCACAGTGGATACATCAGTTTAAATACATCTTCATTTAAACACATAAGGTTGCATCTAAAATGCCAAAACTCAGTAGGAATACGTAAACACACACAGAGACAAATATTTATATTTACGCATGCATGCACGTATACACACAGATGTACGTGTGAGGGGAGATTGAATGCATATAAAGAAAATAGCATTATGGTGGCAAAGGAAAGATGAGGAAAGCTGTAGAAATCTAAGACAGTTTTTTGAAGGAAGAAACTTAAATTCACTCCCCATTGTTTATAGGGTACATGACCTCAATTTGTAAGAAACTCTTGCATAATTTAAACTCCTAATTTCACATATCCTCAGAGAATTTGCCCGTACAGCTAAATTGATGTGTTATTGCTAATAGGGGCTAATTTCCAATGTGGAAATATCAAGCACACATTGAACAAAGTACTTCAAAGTCAGTTAGATTTACAAATATGCAATTTTTTTCATGGTAAAACAATCCACATAGACAATTAACTCTCAGTAGCTAGACATTCTAAACCTACTTTATTGAACCCTTTTTTTTTAATCTAGGCAAGTCCACAGTTGCCTTACACTTAAACTCTTAACAGAGCAGTACACCATACATAGGCAACAGACAAATATACCCTCTTAGACACTTTTCTTCCACTATCCTTTGGCAAGAACTTCCAACAGTCAATGGATCAAGTATATTTCTCAGATTCTGGACCTTATGAAAATATATAACTATGAAAATGGAACCTGATGGAACATGGTAAAACCCAGGAAATTATGTGGGAAAAATCACACATGTATATATAGGTGTGTACACAGTGGTAATACAAAAATAAATCCAAAGAAATTATTTGTATTAGAGATATTTTTCTTTGTAATTACAAATTAGAAGAGTTTTTTCTTAGACTGGTTTTTTTCTTTTTCCCCCTTTAAATTTTTCTTTAACATAAATAAATATAAGAGAATTCCTAGAAGTAAATGCAATTCTGTTTTGTTGAAGAATTACTTAAATATTATGAATATTCTTTAGCAATATAATTTAATGAACTATTTTTTATTTATTATGAGATTAAACACAGACACTGATAAATGTAATGCTGAGCACCAAAGGGAAGATTTTATGAAGGACTTGGCATTCAAATTCAGTGTGTTGTATACAATGCATTTCCTGGCTCTGTCTGTAACTTAGGCACTTGAGATTTAAAGAAAACCTTGTGGCCCAAAATAGTGTTACAGAAGATATGAATAGAGTCCATCATTAGTGGAAGAAAAGTGCACTTATCTGAAGAAAACAACGTGCTGGGTTGAAGGCATGTGACATAAAGGTTTAAAATGTCTGCACATCTTTGGAAGTGTGACATTTTCTACTGGCAGGAGCAGAGGCAGGCAGAACAGACTGAAGAAAGGAAAATGCCTAATGAGGTTTGAAGGGAAGGTTGTTATAGAGCTGGTTGAAAACACACCATAATCAATTTGTATTTCTCTTTTTTGCCTCATCTGCTGTACCAGGTTTTCTGTCAGGGTCTGCACTTCATTCATAATTATACATGCACTGTGCAGGGATAAAACAAGGAAAGGTTAGGGAAAGTAGTGTGGATGGTAATATTGACAGAAACTGCGTAGTTTGCATGAAGGCAGTGATTTACACCAGCTGAAAAACTGGCTAGTATATACATTTTTTTTAAAAACAATAAGAATTTGCAGCTCTCCTGTCTATTACTGGCACATTCTCTGTGCATATGCAAAAGAATAATTGCCAATACTGTATGTAGGTATGTAGTACTCTAGGTAAAATACAAAACTCCCATTACTGCACGGTGACATGACATTTTAAGCTTTAATTATTCAATGAAGTAAGCAAGAAATTTTGGCTTTTAGAAAAATAAAAAAAAATAAGATTCTTAAAAATACAGCCTTTCATTCCAGAGTTTTAAATAAATAAAGAACAATTTTGTATACTGTGTAATACTGACAGTTAAATTCTAAGTATTTTTAGAAAGTGCTAATAAGCATTTTGTCTAGTACAGATAACAAACAGCTTTCAAAGCAATGCCAAAATTCCTTCCATAGACAATTTGCAGAAAATTTTGCTATCCTATAGCCTACAAGAATCTACCAGAACAGAGGGACTGTAAACTCAGAAAATCAGTCTGGCTTTTGTATGTTTTTCTATTTCATTGATGTCATGGTTACATCTTGCCTAATGTATAGCTGATGCTGGAAAACAAGTTGACAGCTATATGAAACAGCAAGTACCATCACTAGGAAGAATTGTGTTTAAATATGTGTTGCTAACCACAGAAACTCATGGAGTTGAAACTTAGAAAGGACTAACACAAATCAGACTGGCTTATAGCCAGCATTGAGACAAGGCTGGCACCTTCATGACTAATAAAGGATATTTTATATTTTTTTTTAAATGTAAAGAAAAAACCCAATCTGTCAAAACATCTAATAATTAAATTTACGTTTTCTGTATTACCATAGAAATAGTAGTAGGTGGACACTCAAGAGCTCTGGGTTGTTCTCAATTCTATCATATTATCAGCTGTATCCAGTAGAGTAGGTTGAAGAATAGTTTGAAGTATGCTGCAATATAAGTAGATACCATCTTGTAAGTAACTTAATATATTGTTCTCCTAAAGAGCTCCTCATGTGACAGTGATGAAACTATATAATTAGAATCATAGAATGGCTTGGGTTGGAAGGGACCTTAAAGGTCACCTAGTTCAACCTGCCTGACATGGGCAGGACATCTATCAATGGACTGCATGGCCCAGAGCTCCATCCAGCCCGGCCCTAGCCCAGGGTGGTGCATCCACAAGTTCACTGGGCAACCTGTTCTATGACTTACCACCCTCACAGTAAATAACCTTTTTCCTGACATCTAATCTAAACCTACTCTCTTTGTGTTTGAAGCCCTTTCCCCTTGTCCTGTCTCTACATGTGCCCTTGTAAATAGACCCTCTTCATATTTCTTGTAGGCTTCCTTCAGGAACTGGAAGGGCACAATTAGGTCATCCCAATGCCTTTTCCTGCCTGAACAAATTGAAATCTCTTAGCCTTTCCTCACAGGTGAGGTGCTCCATCCCTCCAGTCAATGGACTACCTTTGCTACAAATTACTGATATTTTGATAATTTACTACACACTGCTGTTGTGCAATCTGCTACACAGTGAATGCTTTAAGAGGATGCATTATGTTTATGTTATATGGGCCAAGCCCTTTGACTGTCCCCCAACTGAATTTTATGACTTCAACAAAAATCATGCCTAGTTTTGAAAGCTTTCTTTATACTCCAGTGTTTGTTCGTCTATGAAGCGAATAAAATGATGTAATTTTAAGTGGATTATGATAACTGAAACTGGTGCAGGCTATCATAAAAAAAATCCAACCAAACAAAAAACCAAAAACCAAAATACAACACAGAAACAAAAAAAAAAAAAAAACAATCAATCAATCAATCAAACAAACAATCAAAAACTCCCACCAAACAAACAAACAAACAAAAAAACCCTCCAAACTCCCCCCCAAAAACCCAAACACTCAAAAGAAATATTTTAAGACATATAATATAAATTAAAAATACTGAACTGCACAGACTAGCTTCAAGAAACACTTTGTCAGTTTGAAGTGTGATAATGGACAATTTTTTCTAGTTCATATATGAATTAAAAATTTCTCCTTGTTTCTGTTCAGCTACCTTTTGGAAATTTCAAAACGGTTCAGCAAAAGTTCATTGATAGCACCAGCTGCTGCTGTCTCTAATATAAGATAGGTGAGTCACCAACTGACATAATAGGAAGGTTACACTACATGATGCATTATGAGATGATGTGAATAGTGTTATTATGTCCACTGTAGGGTAATACATTCCCATCATTAAATGAAGAAATGAAACATTCAATGCATGATAAAAATGTTACCACAAGGTTCTCTCTTCATATAGATGTCTACATTGCATGAAATTCTGCAAGGTGCTGAGGCACTAATGATAGATACCCCATAGCTTTCCATATTCACATTCAGTAACAGAAGCTACAAAGTCCAGTGCAGCTGCTTCCCAGTGGGACAATGTGCTCCTGAAGCACAGGTTTTCTCAATGTGCTGGATGCCTTTGTGTAGTAACGGGAATTTTTCAAGTTTCTTTGCATGGGCTGAAATAATCTTGATCACTGATTGCTGATATTGAAAAGGGTATTTCTGGGGTGGTTTTTGGTTTTATTTTTTTCTATTTTGAAATTGTGTTAGTTGGTCATTTAGCAGGTGAAATTTTCTTATGAAAAACTGCACTTTGATAGAAAAGCTTCAGAGAAGGCTTATTCTTTGAAAAAGGCAATTTTTAACACAAAATTGTGAACCTCTGGAATGAAACCATTTTATTTCCATGAGAGAATGCTTTTTCACTATTCTTTGTTCAGAACAGAGATTGCACTGCTATATTACTACCGTCTTGTCTATGTTTAACCTCTTACTTCTTCCTTGCCATTTGTGGATGCTTACTATGTTTTTAGATTCTTGATGCCTTGATATTTTCAATTTTAGTTCTCAAAAAAACCTACTTTGCAAATATATAGCTGAAGATTAGTCTCCAAGATACAGCACCTCATTACCTCATGTTGTTTCTATAAAATCACAAAATCACAGAATGATTTGGGTTGGAAGGGATGTTAAAGATCACCTAGTTCCAACCCTCCTGCCATGAGCAGGGGTATCTCTCACTAGACCAGGTTGCTCCCTGGTCCCATCCAACCTTGCCAGGATTGCTCAGCTTCTCTGGGGAGCCTGTTCCATTGCCTCACCACCCCCCACAGTAAAGAATTTGTTCTGCATATCTAATGTTAATTTCCCTTCTTTCAGTTTGAAAACATTACCCCTTGTCCTGATGAAGAAATGCCTTTATCATTGACTAACTATGGCAGCGTTTAGGTTTATTATGAGAAAAAGCTAACTTTTAGGGTCTTATTGCTGGACTGAGCAGGTTGAACCTGAAAGTTCAGTCTTCATCACTGGTGTCTAAACCCACACTGAATTCCAATATCGTGTTACAATTTTTTCTCTTATAAGCTAGATGCCCAAGTCTGGCCTTTACTTCAGACTATGGATCATGGTTCACCACTAGTACAGGCATACTTAACTTAATGTGATCTTCCTAACAAATACTACTATTTCTTTTAATCCTTTCCTCCCGACCTTCTTTCTCTACCTGACAGGAAAAGTATGGAAGAAAATGAAAAATGTCCTGTTTGCTCTTTAGTGTATTTTAACCACTTAATCACTGGGAAAGTCTGAAGATATGATAGTTTCATGGACTGCACATTTAAAATGTACATTTCTCCTATGAAAAGACTTAAAACCCAAACCAAGCAAAAACTTCCAAACTCTGACACGTGATTTTATCAGTGGTTGTGTCTTAGGGAAAATAAACCAGTTTCCACAAGTGATATATGAATGCACGTTAGAGAAACATAGGTCTATCCTAGATTTTTCCTACCTGCCAAGTCTGTCTTTGATTTTATTTTAATTAACACCAGATACATTTCTCTTGCTCACTCACACTAAGAAGCAAAATTCATGACGACTCTTCCAAAAAAATTTGAACGAAGATGAATAGATAGTCTGAAATAGAGAAATTTTTCAGAGCTAACTACACTGATTTACTGGCACTTCTCTGAATATAATTTCAGTAGCACTACTTCCTAAATAGTGGAATATTTTCAATTTTGCAGTATCGTAGTTGCACTGCCAAGAAATGTGGTACTTAAAGCATAAAACATTTACCTCATCTTCAGTTTCTTGTTATCAGCTAAAGAAACAAAAATCTGGTAAAAAATTAGATTCATAAACTTGTCTCTCCATGAGACAGGGAAGTGGACTGTACTCATGAGAGCTAGAAAATATCTGTGTCAAAGAAGTAGGCCAAGGAAGCATCCTGGCATCAGTATTTTTGCAGTACCTTTCCACATATTTTATTTGATGTATTGGGTGGCAATGCCTTGGTGATGAGAGGGGTTCAGAGGAGGGCCTGTGCTGTGCTGGACACAGCTGGTTCCAACAAGGCACAGCTCAGTCCCTCATCCAAACTTACTTTAGAAAGGGCAAAACACTGCACAGTAGCTGTGGGAGAGGGGTGCGTGAGAAAAGGGTGAGAAATAGCCCTACAGACAGCAAGGTGAGAGAAGCACACGGAGGAGGTGCTCCAGGTGCCGGAGCAGGGCAGAGGCTCCCCTGCAGTTCAGGGAGATTACACTGGAGCAGATACCCACACTGAAAGCCATGGAGCATGGAGGCATTTTCTGAAAGAAGCTGCAGTCTGTGAAAACTCCATGTCTATCCCGTGGGAAGGATCTATGATGGAGGAGGGTAAAAGTGTGAGGAAGAAGAAGCAGCATGGAAGAATTGTTAGGAACTGACCACAACTCCGATTACTCATCACCCTGCTCTACTTGGCAGTGAGGTAGAGGAGTCAAGAATGAAGGAATTCAGTCTGGCCTGAGAGTAAGGATGGGTGGTGTTTTAGTTTTTCTTTCTCACTATTTGAAGGTATTTTAATTAGCAAAAAATGAAATAAATTTTCCCTAAGTAGATTCTGTTTTGTCCATGATAATGCTAATTGGTAAATGATCCCACTGTATTTATTTTGACTCATGAGGGTTTTCGTCTTAGTTTTTCTCCCTGTTCTACTGAGGAGAGCACCTGGCAGCCAGCCAAGGTCAACCCACCACATCTGTACATTAATGGCCAGCCTTCAAATTCTTTGTTTTCTTGAAGGGAGTTATACAGCAACTTATCTGTAGAGGAAAAAGGAAGAGCAAGACAAGAGGATAGAAAAGTATAAAGGCAATTTAAATTGGATATTGAGGTCATTCGAAGCCCAGAATAATGTAGATTTTCCATTTTTAAATATTATTTAGACTGAAGTAGAATCTGTGAACTTGATAGGGGCAGATTTTCATCATTGCAAATCATATCCCCTCTGCTTCCATAATGGTTATGCCAATTTGTGACAGATGAAGATGAATTGTACCTTGAACTGATCTTGCAGCCCAATAGTGTTTAGAAAACTTATCTTCTAGCATAGAAAAACAAAACTGTGTAATGTTTATTGATTCTGTGTGTGCGTACATGATTTTTTTCCCTCAAAGTGATTTAAATTTCAGAAATAGTCAAGCATATTTGGAACACTAATTATAAGGTTAGAATTACAAAGAATTCAGCAAAGGCTAAGAAATTAACAAGAGAGAAGATGAGGAACAGTGTAAGATAAATAGTGCAGTGTATGAATATTTAGAGCTTAGGTCTCCAAGATATAACTAGAATCTAACTTGCATGTGCTATATAGTTTTTGTCACAGCTGTCTCCTTGCCTAATGCTCTTCTCTCATAGTTTTTTCCATTCTTCTTTGCTTTGTTATTTTTTATTCCAAATGTTCTGCTTTTTCCTCTACTCTTTTTAAAGCCCTATCTCCCTTTACTTTCTGGTTTATTAGTTTCCAGTAATTCAGCCTTTCAGAACCCAGCATTTATGACTTTCCTAATCAGTTACAACAAACCTGTTTCATATTATGCAAAATGAACATGTCCATTATTATTGAACATACTCCTCTTTTGAGATGCAGTAAAATCTTGGGCCATGTATGCATTGCTACATATTGCTACATACAGAAGCTTTCTTATTTTTGAAAAAAAAAAAACACAGTAAAATCTGTGTGGTATTACCTGGAGCTCTGAATCAGCATATCTTTTATAATTCATATTTTTTCAGCTTAGTATCTGAAATCAAAATTGTTCCCGAATTTGTCCAAAATGTGTCTGTCATTTTAATTAACTTGTGACCAAAAAAATTAATTTTAAAAAAACCTAGCAAATAGGTTTGACAAGGACAGTCATTCTATCAGAATACTGTAAAGGACATATATGACTAAAAGAAACCCAACAAAATGGTAAAGACCTTGTTGTCTTGGAAATGTTGCAAGGAAGTATTAACGAAGAAAGTACTGCTCTATCACACTAATAAGTTCCAAAATCTATATTAAAAATTAAATATTTTAATTAATTATTAATATCAGCTCCTCAGCTGCTAAGCACAACTTGGATGAACTTCAGAGAGCATTAACATTACTGCAAAAACCAAAAGGAGGACATGAAAGCTTGTGTTTCCTGTTACCTTACCAGCCAAGACATTATTGCAGCATCAAAGTACAAATTAGTTTTTCATATCTGGATTAAGGGGAAAATTGAAACCTTTTCACTGCTGAAAAACTTTTTCTGTTCATTCAACAGAAAGGTTTCTCTGAGCTCAATTTTCTCACTGCAGGAAAGGAACTCAGGTCCTGCCGATAGTATAGAAGTTATAAGAATCTGAATATGATACTGTGTTGTCATCTGTTTACTTAAAAATACAGTTTATAACAAAGTTCAAAGGACTCCATTTCAGCATATGAAAATCCAGGGATCCTTTGATTTTCCATCTCCATTATTTTGATTCTGTGGATCATCATACTATGCCATACTTTCTTTTCAAATTCCAACATCCATGATGAAATTTTTCAAATTTTTTATACTGTCATTCTTAATCTTTCACCATCTCATTACTTTGATACTTTTCAGATCATTGCTAAAAGGCTATGTTTAAAAATCAACATCTAACTTCAGTTAAATATGTCTATGGTATTTTTCCATCTCCTGTTTTGTTGCAAAGAGAAACAAAATCCTTTATCAATTTATGTTTTGCAAAACTTTATTTTCTTCTATAGAAAAAGTGTTCTATATGAGAGGTTGATCCAGGGCTTTATTAAAAGATCTTTTTTTTTTCCTGAGGTTCTAAACTGGACACAGTATTTCTAAATACATCTCATCAGGATCATGAGACTCGTAGAAAGTGGATTTGGAAAAGATTCCAGGAGTTTACATGTAGCATGTCATTTTTCTACAGTATCCTTTTAGCTCTGTTAGTACTTTCATTATTTGTATGAGCATGCTTAGTTTTTCACAGTTTCTTTGATTTATAGAATCAAAAGGGGTTGGAAGAATCATCTGATTCAACTTTTCTTGACAAAAGCAAGGTCTTGAAAAACTGTCCCAGTACCCTGCTCAGATTAATCTTAAATTTATCCAAGGGTGGGAAATCCACAATTTCCCTGGGGAGATTATTCCAATGGCTGATTTCTCTCCTTGTGAAATATGTTCCTCTTGTGTCCAATTGGAATCTTCACAGGAGGACCTTGTACCCAATATCCCTTGTCTTTTCCATGGGACTCCTTGAAAAAGAGGATCTCTATCCCCTTTGTAGCCATCATTTAAATACTGGAACATGATGATAAGATACCTTCTAAGCCTTCTTTTCTCAAGACTCATCAAATGTAGCTCTCTGAGCCTTTCCTTTTAATGGCAGGCAGCCTAATCCGAGAGACATCTTTGTGGCTCTTTGATCGTCTTTTCGTTCCTTTTCTAAACCCTCTCCAACCTGACTACATCTTCACTAGTAATGCAATTAAGTCAGGGTTTTTTCTGTTATTTGTTTTAAGTTTATAGAAGTTAACCTAATTATTATCCAAGGTCCTAGATCTGGCACCTTAGACTATTTGATATTTTTCCATAATTTTTAAAATGGTTCATTAATCAATGCCTAAGTCTTTCTATATCATTTTATCAGGTTCCTTGTACTGATATTTTCCTGTAAACATATTTCACCATCCTATATAAATGAAAATATGAAATGACACTGCCCCCTATTTTTTTGTGGATTTCCAGTTCTTAAGGATCTTTATGACAGGACAATGAAAAATTACACAAAAAATTTAAGTTTACTTTCCATGATTCTGCATGGAGTTTTTAAATTTTCCGGTAGTGAAATTTCCAGAGACACTTTAGAATTAGATCAAAGTTCCTGACATCAAAGATATATTAATAAAACTTTAAGAATCCTCTTTCAGACTTTATATCAGTTCACTAGTAAAAGTTTTGCCCTGTCGGACACTTTGATCAGTTAGCCTAAACAACATTAATATTAGAAAAAGTCCTTATAACTGCCTCGTATACTATACATTAAATCATGAGATCTGGGAGTGTTGCACAGAACATCATTAATCACATGGTAATTAAATCATTATTAAATCACATATGCATAAAATATACATTAATACAGAAAATATTGGTAGTATAATATCTACATCAAGAGTAATGAAAATGATGCTTTAAAAAAACCCTGATTTTAAAAAAACCCAATAATTTATGTGCAATCAATTTTTTCTCTATTTTTTTGGTGTGATTCTTCTCCTAGATACTCAAATCTATGGGGTTTTCAACCATAAATATTCTGGTCTCAGCTTCAACACCTAATATCAATAAATTGCGATGTAATCTGTATGGTGCTGGCTGATTGTGCATTATTCTGCCTCCCGAAGAGAAAATCTTGATCAATGCAAGAATATTTTTGGCACAGAAAGCCCCTGACCCTGAGACAGACTCCTCTGCCTGAGATAAGGAAAAGATAGGAATAGTTCTTTGTACATCTTGACACAAATGTTAGCTTTGTGGATAGCTTTTCAGAGCCGTGGTGTGTTATAAGGAGACGAAAGTAAGCTGAGAATCAGAGTGAATACCTCTGTCTCCGATTTCACCCTTCTCACCCATACTGTTGTGGGAGGCTTTGATATGAGTCTCAGCAGCAGGGAGGATGCCAAGAAAACTCAGCACTTTGTGATGCCATCTTGTACTCCTCTAACACTACTTCTCAGTCCAGAGGAGAAGCTATTGCACTCTGTGGCCCTTGTTTGATGTGTGGAGTCAGAGCAGCGTGCAGGGATAATACTCACTCCAACACGGGACACTGTGAAATAGACACAACTTCAATGCGTTCTTCCACTGCTGAGCAAATACTTTGGCAGTGACATGACTTAAGTTAACCTTCTTTCTCAGGATGGCGATGGCCCTTGTAAAATTCTGTGTGCTTCAGGGAGGCATGTTTGTGAGTAGTAGAGAAAACAACACACTTCACAGGCTTTTCTCTGTGTTTCCTTATTTCTGAGGCTATCACTCTTTATCACTTGACACGATCTAGTTCTCATTATTTGTGCTTTGAACACTGTTCACTGCAAACAAAGTTTATTTTCTAGTTTTATTTCTGAGCTATATGGTGAAGAGAAACAAATAAAATAAACCTGGACTGAAAATGAAACACTACAGTTAATTTATTTATGTTGTTAGTTAGTGTCCCTTGTCTATGATGCCATGTTTCCATTGTTTTTACTGTTATCAGATCTGGAAGGGAAGCTGACAGGAAAATTGTTTACTTTTACAGATCACAGGTTGAGCTCCAGAAAGTCAGCTGGCATGAAAAATGCCTGAGTTTAGACAGAGACCACAAAGTTTCTGTAGCACTGTTCCTGAACATCTGATCTATAAAAGGGTTATTAGAACTCAAAAGTAAAGTGATCTGCTGAACACTTTAAAGCAGAAATATTTGGGTTATGAATTCAATTAGGAAATACAATAGAAAATTGCTATAATACCATGAAATATGAATAAAAACCTGCTCATTCTTATCTCAATCTATTGAAAGTAAAGGCAAACTTTAAATCAGACATGTCCTCATTTTTTAATAGAATTCCCCTTATCTAGATTAAGCTTCTTCTTAAAATTAAAGAGACTTATTGAGACACAAAATATCTGTTTCCAGATTAGGGATATTAAGGAACTAATTTTTCAATAAGTTTTCAATTGTACAAGAGGAAAGAAATTTGTAGACTGTCTGCTCAGCAAACCATCTTACCTTAGGGCATGACACTAAACCAAAAAAACCAAAAAATTTTTCTATTGACTCCAAAAAGCTCTTTCCTAGACCTTATAGCTGTCCTTATGTAGTTCTTACAAATGGAAGTCAACCACCTGAGGAATTTTAGACCTTTTCTTAGAAACAGGCCAAGTCTCAACTGGCTGAGAGTACCCAATTTTGGATTTGGGGGAAAAAAATGTTGTTGATTGATACTTTAGTAGAGCCTGTCAGGAGAGAAAAAAAATTAAACCAAAAAAAACAAACAAACAAACCCTAAAACCTTCTAGGTTTGAGCTTTGTTTAGGGAAGATAGTTAGTGGGTTTCTAAAAGAAAATAAAAATTCATTCAAAGATGATATCTCTTGATTAGATAGATGTGCCCACACCATTCATGAGCCCTTTTAGCTGCTGCACAGGATTCTGGCTACTTATTATGAAGGAGATCCTTGTCTGACATAGAGATACATGTTTTAGCTCTCTTGAAGACAGTAAACAATAACCTTGGTATGAAGATGTTTAGCGATTTTTGTCAGTATAAAAATTCTGAGCATTTTGTCCTGAGGTGGCCTCCAATAATTTCAGCTCATCTTGTTTATCTGCTAACAGTAGAGATTCAAGTACAATTTTGAAACAAATATAAAGGTGTTTAGTTTGTGGGGAGGTATTTCCTATTTCCCATTTCTTCCTCCAATGCTATCACTTTGTCTCCATAAGACATTACAGAAGGCTAAAAACCACAATCTTAGAAAGTTGTACTAGGATTAATTCATAGCCAAACAGAAAAAAAGAGTGATCTTAACGGAAGAAAAAAAGAACCAAAAAAACAAGGCAGAAAGAAAGCAGAACTTGGCTGATGCAACTGATATAAACTGGACTTTTCTAATTTACATAACTGAAATGGAATTTTTGTTTTTGGTGGTGGTGGTGTTATTGTTGTTGTTCGGTTTTAGTTTTTTAACAGGGTTTGACTTCTTAGTGCAGCCTTTTTTGATGTATTCATGTGATTCCTCAAAGTCCTCTGGGGGTAAATACTGAAATGAATTCACTTATCTGAGAAAAAAAAAAATATATACCACTGATATCATTGCCTAGAGAAATATTAGGAAAAACAAATAAATCACAATAGCAGAATCATTCCAGAGGGGAAATAAACTCCAGAGACAGAGTGTTCCCCTGCACATACAGTATATTAGAGATGCAAGTTACCTCAAGGCTTTCAATTGATTTGATTTTTCTGTGGTTGGGTTGACGCACTATTTCAAGGTTCTTGATTCTTTGTTATATTGTTGTTTTCTTCTTTATTATGTTTTTATTTTGAAATATTATGCTCAGAAGCAGTATTTTGAATATTGTATGAAGACACTGGGATACATAAGAGCACTGACATTTTCATGTGACCTCATTATTCCTTCAGGTTACCCGACTTTTGGACACCTCTTTCCTTCTGCAACCCACCTTCCTTCCCCCACTCCTGCTCTGTCTCACACATGCATTTAACATTTTGGGAGAAATAAAACTCAAAAGACCTGCTACTGTGGTAAAATAAGTGAAGACATTCAGTGTTCTTGTGAATAGTACATGATTTTAAATCATTAAGAGTGAAGTCTGTGTTCATCTTCTCATGGGTATCATGCTGAGTAACTTGGGGAAGAAGAACAGCATGCTGAAAAAGCATATGGTTTCTCTTCGGCAGGTTTCCCTAGACTTAAGACATGATCTCAGCTATGTTGCCTATAATTGTATTTTTCCACTCATTGAGGTCCATTTTTGCACAAAGATGGATATTGAATGAGATGTTTAAGAGACCTTGCTTCCACTACCTGAGAAAACTTTCAGGAGTCAGGCCAAAACTGGCTTCTCATCTTGCTTGTTTTTAATTTTGGCAAGCTGTCAATAGCTATCCCCATATCATCTGTTATGACTTTTTAGAAAAACAAGAAAAATTACTCACATGGTTTAGTTACATTCATTTCATTGCCATGTAGGACACATAATTATTTTTGAACACAATTTGCTTAAACTACTTCTAATAACTTTTAAAATAACTTGAGACTGCTTGATTTATAAGTTCAAGATGGACCATTTTACTGTAAATTTTACTGTATGACATTTCATAATGCACTTTTAAATGTCTGAAAACTATCAAAACATCTTAAGGATTTTACTCGTTAGTATTTTTTGTGTGTATCTGATATTATCTCTGTTTTATTAATATTTAGCAGTTGTATTCTATGTCAAAGACCTGAGGCATTTGGCACTTTGTTCAGTTGCAATATGTTATGCAGTTGTTACACTGGTTCCAGCTATATAGTTCAGGCAGAAGGGGATTTTTCTGCCCATAGGAGTTTACAAAAACACATGAAAGGTCAGTGTAATTCTCTCTTAGAACCATGACAATGAGAGCAGCAGAGGAGCACATCATGAAGTGAAAGTGGTGTGCAAAAGGGATCAAAGGCAGACATGGTAATGCTCTGTGGCTGAGCAGTACAGCCTCCTCAGGCAAGGTGGGAGCTAAAACAGCATTTCAATTGCATCTAACCTTCCTAGGGGGGCATTTCCAGGGGGTCACTTCAAAGGCAATGTCCTGTGTGGAAGGCTCAGCAGAGTTCTGTCTCAGCCACTGGAGGTGCAGTCGGCTGCAGTGTTGGCAGCCCTCACTGCCTTTGAAGATGGGGTCCTCTCTGCTGAATAAAGGATAAGATCTACCAGCTCTTTGTGTTGCTGCTGTCTAATGCAGCTACAACCACCATCTTTTTTGTGTTTAAAAAAAAAAAATTTCTGCTAGTCAGTCATCCCTTAGTGGAGTACGCCTGGTGGCTGTAAGTAAAAAAACTCACTAAAGACAGTCTAATAACAAAAAAGAAAATGTAGTAATACCACTAATAATATAAAACTATAAGTAAGAAAAGGAAAAAAGAAAGACCCAATAAAGACAAGTGATGGCAATGAAAACCATTGCTTGCCACCATCACCAAGTGACATATCCAGCCAGTCCCCGAGCAGGGTGCCCTGCTGCCAACCTCCTCCCTGGTGTGGCTGCTGAGCACGGTGCCATACGGTGTGGAATGTCCATTTGGCCACTTGGGGTCAGCTGTCCTGGCTGTGTCCCCTCACAGCTCCTTGTGCACCCTCGGCCCACCCACTGGTGGGATGGGGTGAGTCATAAAAAGGCCCTGGCACTGTGTAAGCTCTGCTCAGCCATACCTACAGTATCCGTGTGTTAGCAATGCCATTTTCAGCACAAATCCAAAACACAGCCCTTTCCTGTGAATAAAGTAAACTCTATCCAAGCCAAAAACAGTGCAAGATGAAAACAGGACCTGTGCAAGCCAGCACATGTGTTTGTTGGTCATATCAAAAGGAGTTACCACATTCAAAGTAGCTGTCTCAATCACAATTTGAGGTGAATACCCCATCCTCCCTTAGGGCATAACATATTCAAGAATTAAAGAAACCCCTACATAGAGTAATATAGGTTAAACTAGAAATATTTTGCTGTGGTGTAGATGTAAGAAAAGAACATTGATAAACTTCTTCTAGATATCTCTCATCATCTTTCTGCATAAAACACTTGAGAGATGCAGAAATAGCTTTATTGGAGCAACCTAAGATAGATACAATGTAACAGGTAGATGCATTTATATTGCCTTTATTCACTTTGATTCTGCTTATTTGTCCTGCATCGATATATGTCAGTGAACTCAGATTCGAGTTTTAACAATGAAAAATCAGTAAAAAATAAAATTCACAATTGATTAGGTCTTGGCATATTTGTCACACATTTTATTACATACATGTGTACACTATAATCTGTTACTGTTTATAGAAGTGTTTAGGACATTCTTTTGGGGAAACGGGCACTATTTGTAAGTGTAAGCCTTTCACAGCACTCTCCTTTATTCACACACAGTCAAATATGATTTGGTGAGACTAAAACTGTTCAGAAAAAAAAATCAGTTTTATTCCCTGTAAAAAAAAAATATAGAGGAGAAACCTTTTCCAAGACCTGTACTGAAAGTAAATACACTATATTATTGATGAAGTAGATAAAAATAATAATGGTCTAATATTATTGATTGTATATTCCACGTCCTATTTTCTCACTTTTTTTGCCTTTTTTTCTGAATGCTTGTCAATAAGAGATCAGGATTACTGCTTTTCAGTTTTAGTTTCTAACTTTCCCAACTCTTTCCTATTGCAGGTTTGTATCTTTTCTATAATTATTCTTGTCTTGAGAATAATTTTTAAATATATCACCCTTTCTCTTTCTTATTTATTTTCTTTTATTCTTTTATCTATTCTATCCTCTGCTACTTCAATTTAGTTTTTTAACTTTATGCAATTTATACCTGCCTTCCGCTTTTTTTTCCCCCCACAACTTTCCTCTTATGCTTCTTTTTGTTCATCAATTAAAAACATGCAATTTAATTTGACACCAAAGATCTGGAAGCATGGAAAAGGTCCTGTGTCTTATACTGTCCATGGCAGGTTTCATTTTACAGGAATATGAGACAGGGCATCATCTCGTAGGCCACTTTTGAATGGTTTCCATTAACAAGATTTCTTCCTACTGTCTGATTCTTTAGCTCACTAAGAGCAAAAATCTCTATTCCCTTTATTTTGCCCTCTTTTATTCTCAATATGATATCTGGATCTCATAGCAAGGAGCAGAAAAAAACACATACTAGTTTCTTTATGCCACTGAAAACTGATTTTCCTCAGAGTTCTTGAATCTTTGAGTTTTCTCCTCTGTCCTTTTTTAGCCTGAGATTTTTTTCCTATATTTGATGTTCAACTCATCCTGTGTTCCTTGTTCAACTCCTTGACTAGCATTGTGACACCTCTCTTTACCACCCTATCTATCCTCCTCCTCTGTGGGAATGCATGGCAGGATTAGGAGGATCAGTTAGGACCCCATGTCCCTATCTCATTCACTTCTAAAAGGAAAAGCTATTTCTCATCTTGATGAAGCTGAGCTAGATAGAAAACAGGAAGGACTGTCAGCACCCATCTGAAACCAATTTTTCCTTCTTACCCTCTCTTCACCCCACTTTCATTTCAAAAAATGGTAAATAACTGAAGCCCTGTCACTGAGAAATGTTTCAATGCTCACCTTGAGCATCAATTCCAAGGCCACACACAAATAAGATAGAAATGCAAATTTGTACACATTTTGAAAACATAAAGTCCTATGCAAGTGCTAAGTATGATTATGATGACTATTAGTGATCCTAAGCACTGTGTGATTTTTAAGGGCAGAACTGAGACTAGTTTGACATATCAAAGGGAAGTTAGCCTAGATTTGAGGCTCTGCTTTAACTAAGTCAATTTCACACCTGCTCCCTTTGTCAGTCCATATGTTTGTCATCAATGAAAAATCCTCTCCACATGAGCATTTGCAGTGGGAATGATTATGACACATTTCATTATCTTCAGTAAATTGGATGGTTCAGTCCTTGAACTGCTCAATACCCCACACAGGTCTTGTCCGCATTGCAGACTTCACTCAGTTACAGTGTAATTGAGTTGAACTCATCACATAGTGCCTGTGCTTCTATCTCTGCTCTACAGAGGAATCTTTTCAGCTGCGGTTCAGAGCACTAAGGGATTATTTTTTTCCCAAATCTAAGAAAAAAGCTAGCCATTTTGATACCACTTAGTCAGTGGAATTGTACTATTTGAGTAAATAATCAATAAGAGCTCTTATTTATTTGCAATTTCTTAAGTATTGGTTGGAATTTCTAAAGCTACACTTTGAGGTTTTTTATGTTCAGAATGTTCTCATCTCTGAATGAGTCCATTTCCATTGTGCCTTGAAATGGTTATTGCCTCATTTATTCCTATCCAAAAATGATAATTACACCTGACAACATTTTTACTGTATTATGAAGCATTTTTCAGCTTAAAGCACATTAACCACTTCTGTGTAATGGAGCTAAAGGGTGTTGAATCAAACTAAACAGCATTTCCTTCATTTCATTATTCCTTTAGTCTAGCAAATGCTAGAATTCAGTATTTCAGAGTGGTTTAGGAAATTAGCATTCTACCTGGGGTTACATTTCCTACAGACTTAGCAAAAATAATAGAACATACATCCTGGCATAGTGAACATTTAATACATATCCTTATAAATCATTGGAAATTATGTATAGAATATTATATGAAATACCATTTTAACAAAAGCTGTTTTGTGGTGCTAATTTTCCTCACAGGAAGTTTTCTTTCATAAGTGGAGAAAATCACCTAGGTGCAAGATTTAAAGCCAAGGTTTACATCTGTGTATTTCAGGACCCCATATAAATACATTTCTCTTTGATCTTTCAGAGGTGAGTTGGCAGTCCCTGGAGTGTGACCACAATACATAAGGTATGTGTCACCTTGTGACTCTTGCTGGATTGATTCCTTCAAGTGAGGTAGTTTGAGGAATTCCTACCTTACAGTTCTCAGTGGGGTTTGGAGATGAGAGAGATTTCAAGCTGCCAGGTGCCAAAGGCAGGAGCAGACCTTTAAGTTTCAAGTGAAATTTTACACTGGAATAAATACACTCACTAATTTTGTAGGTGCCTGCAGGTGGTTAAGTCTTCAGATAATTGCACAGCTATCATGTTTTTATAGAAAAATAGAGTAGAGACAAAGAATAGTCATTCATTTTTCAGCAGAATCTGCCAGCTAGCAATTATGAAATGACTCAAAAATAAATTGGGAGGGTTGACTTGTTTATACTTTTTTTTTTTTTTTTTGGTCCTTAAAGTATGTAAGAGTTTCCTAAAAAGAGGGGTCACAAGGAAACAGGGGTTCTCCACCAGATCTGGATCTATAAGGCAAGTGAAGCAGCAGTGCTTCTATCACCCATATCACAGAAAAAATGGTTGTTTAGATCAATTGAATGAAACCATCACAAGGACTGTTGATGGGGCTAGCTTCATATGTGAATGCAGATAGCTAAAATTCCCCTAATTTTAGGGGAATTAAAATTCCCCTAACTAGTCCTTCCTCTGCAAGCAAGTTTTATCAGAAAACCATATCTTTAGATACAGACTAAAAGACCAGAGAGCTAATGCGTGATTTTGAATTGACTACATGGCTTGTATTGTGATGAAATAATTTTTTTCACAATATTATGTCTCAAATAACATTTCCACTGAACAAAGTTCCCAATATCTTGCTGACTTTGTTTTAGAGAATGTTGGGTAAAAATGTATCAGCATTTTAGTAGGTATAGTATTTTTTTTATAGCTTTGAATTTGCTTCTTGAAAAAGATTAAAAATTTTCCAACTCTAGGAAAAACATAAAATATAATTAAAATGGCCAAAATATCCCAATGAAGATACAGCTAGGGAAGGCTAAAAGAGAATTATCTCATCAGAGTTGAAATTATGGTATGAAATGGGGGGAGGGGGAATTTAAGTTCTATGTGTAAAGTGCTCCTGTGTGAAAGCCATCAATCCACCTCAGTACCCATTATATATATGCAGCAGAAGTAGTATACAGGGGGCAAAGAAAGAAAGATTAACTTTTTTTCCCTGTTTTTCTTTTTTCTCCTATTTATTTTTTAATTTTTATTTTTTATGTTTGTCCAGTGTTGCTATGGAATTAAAATACACTAATGCACTTATGAATTCTTCAGGTGCAGATATTTAGTTCCTAACAGCTGAAATTTATTCACATGCTGTGAGAATGCATTGTTATTTGAAAGCTAAAATATTTGAAGAAAGGTAAAGATTTTAATTCCAGAAATCTATCACAGATTTATTTCCTAAAATTATATCTGATTGCATTTAAAACATACTAGTTGACATTTTAAAGTCATCGTTTAATATTTTTTTAATTCATTTGTTAATCTTTGTTGTAAAATTAATCATGGTGAAATAAAATGGCAATAATGGGGTTGCCATAAGTGCATACAGAGGTTTTGGAGTGTAAAATCAGCACTGAGGGCTGGATGATCTCTCTTTCAGTTCTTTTACTATTAATGATAGATGTAACAGTTCAGTAATCAGAGAGAAGAAGCAGCTTTATATAAATTTTCTGAGATTATGCTATTTTTTGAACACTTAAAACTGGTAATTTGGGATACTAGGAAAAGAGTAAACTTTTTCAGAAGCAGAACAAGTAAGAAAGCATTTTTGAGAAGACAATATTTTTCATTTGGCTTAATTAAAAAACCAGAGTATAGAATAAAAATGGAGAAAAACCAAATCTTTTATCCCCAAATACCTATTACTATCAATTACCATAATTATAAAAAACCTAAGTGGCATTCAGACTCACTCTACCCCATCAATGAAAAAAAGTTACTTTTGCATTTAACCTTTTGAAAGAAACTTCATTTAAAAAGTATTTATACTGTACCTGGAACTGCAAATTGAGAATATCTATGTGCAAGAATTCATGGAGTCTTTTTTTTCATTCAATGCTTGTCTTTCTATCTATCTATCTATCTATCTATCTATCTATCTATCTATCTATCTATCTATCTATCTATCATCTATCTATCTATCATCTATCTATCTATCTATCTATCTATCTATCTATCTATCTATCTATCTATCTATCTATCTATCTATCTATCTATCTATCTTTTAACAGGGATTGCTCATAGATAATTATTAGGCAGGTCTAAAATGCAAGTGATACACTACGTAGCTTGCTTTATGCTGCCATTTAAAACCAAAGAAAATAAACAAAAAACTCCCAACAAAGCAAAAGGAAAGAAGAGGGACAATAAAAGAAAAGAGATATTTACTGAATCTTTTTTATTGTGAGACTTTTTTGATTGATGATTTTAAAATATATTCACCAGAACATATTATGCTCTCTGATTATTAATGAGAAAACATGGCCCAGGCAAATGTTTGTCATTGACATGATATCAGTTTATAGCACAGTATCATGGTACAGCTTTTCCTAGTGTCTCTTTGGGTACTGAAAGAGTGTTTTGTGTTCCATTTCTGCCGTTTTTCCTCATGATTTTTCTTTTATTAACTCACAGTTCTCATAGAAATAGTCATCTTTGATAAATTTATCCTTCTCCAGAAGCAGTGTGATCTGCATTGATGCATCAAAATTAAAAATCCAGAGGCATCAATGCTGCTGCTATGTTAGTAGTATGTGATGGAAAGAAAAGTTATTTAAGAATTTCTATCATTTAATTTCTAGTTCATTAATTTCTTCCAGTGCTCATTTATATTTTTTTTTTCAGTGGGTATTTGGTATTTTTCTAATCTGTTGCTTCATATGGCAGCAGTGAACAAGACAATCATGTCCCTCAGCATGTCATTTCTCATGCAGCAACATCCTAAGAGACCACCTCTTAAACACGCTAAATAGATCTCCAGGCAACTTGAGAGAAATTCACTTCACTAGAGAAGAAGCAATGAATTAAAATTTGCTTGGACTTTTGAGATTTCAAAAGCCCTTACAGAGCTTGTCTTCCTGTACTTTTGTCCACAATAAAGTCCAGTGATATAATTTATTTTAAAAAATGGGAGGTTCTTTTAAAATTAATTTCTATCTTTCAGGTTCTAAATAATATATCAAGTATGTTTTTTAAATCTGTTCAACCTGTCATTTTATCCACAGAAACCCTTAGATGTTGACAAGAATTTTCTTCTTCAAACAGGTATTCTTAGATTATTTTTTTTAATGCAAATGTCTTGTTCAGAGGTTCTCTGAAGACTTCCCTTGTGATTTAACTGTTTTCTTTAGAAGCTCCGACCTTTTCTTAGAATTTGTTTTCCTATATATTGTGGTGTTCTGCTGGTGGTGTTCCATTATTTAATGTCCCCAGACCAAAGAACTACAAAGGCCACACACTGCTTGTTTAGATCAAAATATCAATTTCATCTTCGGAGAATTGTTCAACATATCCATCCCAATTCAAGTTCTAGCTGATTGCATGCAGGGACTAAGGTTATAATGGATTTACTCCACAAACCTATGACTTCCTACTCTGCTTCTCATTATACTAATAATGGTTTATTACAGTATTTTTAGCAACTATTTTGATTACTTTCTGGCTTTGGAGAAAATTAGTGTGTGTAAAACTTTATTATCATTTAAAAAATTCCATTAATGTGCATTTTCATTTAATTTATGCTTTTAATTTCTTTTCCTGACCTATTCAAATTTTCCAGAAGCAGCTTTACAAGTATTTTGTGCCATAATAATACAGATGCTAATTTGTCAGGATTTCTGATGAAAAGGGGTGGAGAATGACTGAACACAGGATATTTTAAGTGTGTTTCTTTATGTCATGATAATGTGTTTGGTAGGGATAACCAAGTAGCTCCTAAAAAGCAGTCCAAACATGCTTATTGTGCTTTTAGTAATGAAAAATTGTAATTGAAATTTATTTCTTTAAAAGCAGATTTTTGAACCATATTTTGAAAAGCAATTTTTTGAACCGTTCAATGCCATTTTTCCAGGCTTTCTACAAAACTGGTCATTATCTATTAAATTATATTATGCGACTACCTTGACATTTTCTTTTTGTCTGCTATTAATGACAGCAGGAACCCTGTTAAAAAAGAATTCAAAAGAAAGCTTAAAGTAGAAAAAACTCCTGATTCTCCCAGTCTTGAATAGCCTTCAACATCACATTGGTGTTTTATTGATAAAAGGGAGTTGGTTGAGTCACAATTTGTTCACAGTAAACTCCAATATCTTAGCAAACTAGTGTGCAACAGTATTTAAACATACTCTTAGTGTCAGAACAGCTTGTTAAAATATAGATTAATATTTCATTTAATTGTCAATGTACTTTATTATTTGCGAGTCAGTGACTTGTAGAGGCTGCTGCTCAGATTTTGTGTAATTCTTTGCTACATGCTAGAAGATACCAAGCAACAACTCTGAAGCTAGAGATCTTAGAGTAAAGGAAGAACAGAAAGGAAAAAAAAATTATTTTCTTTTTTTTTTTTTTATTTTCATGTAGTACAGGAAGTTAGGAAGAATAAACTAATGTGTTTTTTATCTATGAAAACACCTTTCATAAAATCAAATCTCATTGCAAGTTTCTTGAGGATCAGTTGTAGCATTCTAGTTATAGTGTCTCCGTAAAGATTTAATTCTGAAAGACAGTAGAAAGGAATACATAAAAGACATTTAAATATATATTATATATGTACATATGTATTCTAAAACGAATTCATATAGTTGTAAGTTCATCCAGGGCCACTCCATCATCTTTGAACTGTTGTAGAAGTATTTCCCTTTACCTCAGAGTAAGAAATGTTTGAGCAAACTGGACTAACTTCAACAGAGAGCACACGGAACACTCAGAGATGAGCCCTAGGAGAAGAGGCTGAAGGACAGGAACTGGCTCATCCTAAAGAACATAAAACCTGGGGGACCTAACTGCACCTCCCCAGTGTATGAGGTTTTTTGGGAAGAAAAAGACAGGCTCTTTACAACCATTCTTGTCAGAGTAAAGAGAGAATGCATACAAATCGCAGTAAGAAAGTTGTTTCCCCACAAAGACAGACAGGTAGCGAAGTTGGCTACCAAGAGAGGCTGTGCTCTCTGTCCTTTGGGGTTTTTAAATCCTGACTGAGCTCAGCTCTGAGCAGCCTGATCCGACCTCATAGATGTCCATGCTCTGAGCGAGCAGCTGGACTGGCAGTCTCTTGAACATGAAGTAGACTCTGCTCGTATGCCTGTGATAAAACAGGCATGGGATCATTGCAGATTAGTCTGTCAGCTTATACTGCTTGTTCCACAGATAAAGGTCAGGATATGGCACTCCTGAAATATCTTACCATATTGTAAGATTCTGGCCTTTTAAGAAAGCATTTGATCATCAAGCAGTTGTGGTAGGTGGACTTTGGCTGGATGCCAGGTGTCCACCAAGCAGTTCTATCACAGCCCTCTTCAGCAGAACAGGGATAAAATAACATGGAAAGAATTCCTTGTGGATGAAGGTGATTTAATAAAGCAAAATAAAAATTCATGCATGTGGGAGCAAAGGAAGAACGACGACTTCTTTCTCTCTTTTCCATCAGCACATGGTGTCCAACCACTTCCCAGAAAGCAAGGTTTCAGCACACCCAGTGGTTGCTCTGGAAGACAAATATCACAGCTAATGCATGCCTTCCCTTCCTCCTCTCATCCTTAGATCTTATATCTGAGCAGACACTCTATGATGTGGAATAACACTTTGATCATTTGGCATCAGCTGTCCTGGCTATGCCACCTCACAAAATCTTGCCCAACCCCCAGGCTACTGGTGAGTGTGGGGAACATCGAGAGACAGAGCTGATGCTGTGCCAGCACTGCTCAGCAGTAGCCAAAAAACTGGTGTGTTATCAACAACTTCTAGCTACCAATGCAAGGCACGGCGCTGTGAGGGCTGCTGTGAGGAAAAAAGCTCCATCTCACCAGACTCAATTCAACAGCATTCTGCTGAAACCATTAGAAAAGTGTATTTCAGTCCTCTTTCTGGGCACTAGGCACGGGGGATAACTTTAATTTAGTTTTCACACTCTGAGATTCATGCAGATCTTATCAGAACCTTAAAAAAATAATGCAGGAGAGCTTAATCTACAAGCTAATTTATTGTTTATGGAATTCTGTTAGCAGTTGTTAGTCTGCCTTCACTGAGCCTAATAGGGCATAATCAATGCATTTAAAATTAAACAGGGAAAAAAGGTTTTGGGGGAGGGATGGAAGAGAAGAGAAAGAAAATAAATTAGGCTTGTCTTGTCACAGTCTTCAGTGATTTCACTCAGTGAAAAGCAGAGTTGCAGTTTTTCAGTCAAACAGAAAACGATTCTGAAAGAAGAAGCACAAAATTAAGCATTGTCTATTTAATTCATATGCATAATAAATTGTGGCATTTCCAATTGTCTCCTGCCATTACACAAGAATCCTATTCAAATGGATTACCAAAGGCAACACTGAGGTCAAGGAAACAAATCCTGCAGACTCCTCTTGAACAGCTCATTGATTTCCACACTGCAGCTAAATTTCTCATTTATATTTTTAATTCATTGTGGTTAAAAAAAAAAAAAAAAAAAGACCTGTAGAGAAAGGGAAAGAGATAGTTTAGTAAATCAATGCAGGAGCTTTTATTCCTTGCAGTTTTGCAGTTCTCTCTGGATTGCAGATTTATTCCTTTTGGACTAGGTTTTTTCAAATACCTTGCATTCTTATAGCAATAAATCTGACTCTTGAAATAAAAATCATGCAACATTTCATAGTTTTAAAACTATTCGATCCTTCAGAAACTACATTTTTGTTTTTTCTTTGGTTTATATGAACTAAGTTAAAGATGTATTATTTCCTTTCTAAATAATTCTTGGCTTTGTGTGTTTTTTATTTTTCTCATTTAAAAAAAGAAAAAATAAAGAATATTTAAAGCTACAGTGTATTTGTAACAAAGTACTCATTGTAATAAGGAATTAAAAAGAAAAAAAAAACTTATTTGTATTTCCTAGGAAATAGTCTGTGATATTTTTTGTATCACTTGCCAGCTGATAACTGAAGTGACACTGATAGAAGATGAGACAGCTACAGAAGCTGAGCTTGGTAGCACCACAGACCTCCTGGCCCTGGTACAATGGAAGCTGTGAGAGAGATAAACTCAAGGCAAGAAGAATAATTGAAGACACCACATCTGTTGACTCTGATGAGAGAGGATGTGGACAAGGGCATCGCTGGTGCAAAAGGTTGTAACAGGGGTTAAAAAGATTGTGTGTCTAATGGAACAGACACAGGGGGGTCTGAGTAGGAAATTTTGTGCAGAAATTAAAGAACTATAAATATTGGTGTTTAGTGTAATAAACTGGCTTTGCCTTGCTTGCCCTGCATGGTCCATTTCTATCAATCACTGTAGATGGTGCCCTGTGTGAGGAAAGACAATTCCCTAAGCTGGTGCCCTGCAGCGAACCCCACAGAACTGAAGGGCTGTTGAAAGGAAGCTGGAGCCCAGCCAGCATCAATCCCTCTGGATTTTGAAGGTGAGCTGTGGGGAACATGGGCAGTAAGATATCGTCAGATGAAAAACATGTTTTTGAACCTATGTCTAAATTTTAGAGAGCCATGGCAAATCAGTTGCTTCTCACTCTCTTAAACTGATTTTATCCTGGGAGAAATCACATGTCAAGGGTTAAATGCCAGCACTGCTTTTACAGTGGAGTTATGGGATGAAGTAGGGGTGCAACTCTGGGATCAGGCAATTGAAGGTGATAAAATAGCAACTGCTTTGTTACCTGTGTGGCAAGCTATCTTAGTAACTCTAAACCCAGAAAGGTGCCCAGGAAAGGATCATCTCCCATTGCTTTCAATCACTGCAAACCTGTGTTGATTAAACTAAGATGTCTTCTACCTCTTTTTACAGAGATTCTGCACCTGCCCAGGACATAGTATTCTTTTCGAGAAAAATTTATCATCTGGTGTCTTCTTGAAACTTCTCACTGCATTAATCTATTTCTGCTTATACACTGCATCTGGATTCCCTCTTTCCTGTTAAATATTGCTATTGTTTTATTTTTATTTAGTATTGGGGTTTTTTTATTCAGACTAGAAGAGAAGTGAAATGACAATGCTCATCCTGAAGTGAGACAAGAAAACTTAAACAGATTAGAACTACAGCTATATATATATATCTATCAATCAGTATTTATGTCTTTCTGTATCTCTAATCTATCTTCATTCTCTAATACATACCATGCCTGTAAGGCAACACATGTTCCACAAGAAAGAGGAAATGTGAAAATGGCTGTGCAGATCTCTCGGTTTGTTTTCTCAGTAATTCTATTCTGCTTCTCACTACTAATTTCAGCAAGAGTTTTTTCACCACAATTTCATATCCACCCTCCACAGTAAATGTCTTTCAGGAGATAAAACCACAAGTATTTAGTCACAGTGGACTCAGTGCTGGATATAGGGTGCATGGTATAGACAGATCTTCTGTTTACATTATGTCATCTGGTTTCTGTATCAATGAATGTGATCTTTCAAGTTATTCATTTTATTCCTTTTCAGATGAAGCACCTCTAATCAAACAGTTTATTTTGACATCTATCAAAAGAAAACCACTGGAGCTACTGTCATACAATCTACTCTTAGTACATTATGGATGACAATAATACTTTGTATCCACAGTATCGCACCCAGCCATTCCTGGTATCTTGGCATCTCTTTGGTTTTCTACCTGATCCTTCAAAGGACTGTTATGAATAATGGTCTCATCCAGAGTTGCAGCCTTGAGTGGAGAGTGGCTTTGCTGATTTCTAGAAACGACATGCTGGATTTGTTTTATTGCAAATGAGACAAAGGCTCTACTGTCACATACATTATCCAGAAAGGGATAATACAGAAAATATACAACCACAAAACTTGACAAAAGCAAAGTTTGAGATTTTTAGGATCCTAGTTGACCATGTGCACTAAAACCTTGCAGAATATTCATATGTTCAAATTTGCTCTCTTTTCCAGTGACATTCTTTATCACATTTCACTTTTGGCAAAATGGAGGAAAAAATTCTATAACGATAATATCTATTCTCAAATTTTTTCACAAGATATCTCACTTTATCCTAATCTGTACCATCTTTAGTCATATGACACCATCCTGACTGTCTAAAAATATTTATCTGTCTATTTTACTGCAAAATTATAGACTTTCTGAAATTAAAATGTGTCTCAGTAGATCTGGACCCATGATTATTACTTTAGCTCAGCTCATAAATAATTACCAAATATAACCAAAATCATAATGCAATGGTAATATATGTTGATATTAAACATTTGCAAGTATTGACAAAAAACTGTTAGATAGATGGTGTTCTAATAGCAGGTTGCTAAATGGTCGCTCTGATGAATAACTAACTTTTCATTTTTAAGCTGCAGGGTAATTTCTTTCCTTCTTAAGATTATTACTAAAAAGTCAAAATATTCTAAAATTAAATCCTTCACTTTGAAATGTTATATTTTGCTTACAATTTTTCTGAGAAAACTTCTACATCAGTCCAGCTAGACAGTATTGATTACCAAAGACTTGGTTCAATTTTGTTAGAATGTTGCTTGTAGCTTTTCAAGAATATTATATTCTCCAGCAGCTTGGGTTGGGAGAAGGTAGGAAATTGCATTAACACAAAGGGCAAACACTTTTAGGGAGTGATCTTTAGGACCTGTTAGACAGTTCACACTTTTTTAGAGCTTAATTCTGCAATAGAAAAAAAGGTGAGTTGATGACCTCTGATTAGAGAAAGCAGAGCTTGCCTCTCTAAGTGTGTATTTGCCCAAAGGCAGCAATACTCTGTCCCTGTTTCCTGCCTGCCTTTCCTCAATCCTGACCAAATATTCATATTGCTCACAACAACAGAGTCTTCTGGGCAGGTTTTACAGATGTCACCGAACCAGAAGGTCAAATTGTCCTGGTATTTTGACCTGCTACATCTTGCACTGTCTGTTGATGGTTTTCATCATTGCTCTGAGTGTACAGTCTTGTTGGGTTTGATGAGCCAGAAATTCAGACTGTCACATTGCCTTAGAAGGGCACAATCCCTTGTGTCTCCTGATGATTTTCACTGCTCATACTCGGAGTCTCTATGTGCTGAAATACTTTGTTAGATTGTGAAGGTTATCCTGTCAGAAAGAGCTTCCAATTTCAGAATTTCTGTGCTTCATTGCAAGGCTTTTCTCTTGTGCCTAGACAAATTTGCAATCACAGAGCTTTGGAAAATTCTTTTTTTAGTGTCTCCTAAAAGCATCTGTGATCACAAGAGAAAGGGTGTAGCAAGAAATTAATACCATTATTCTAGTCTCATCCCTTGTTAATGACTTGTGAGAACAGATTCATTTTGTGCTTGTTTCAACCCTCATTAGAGTTTGCCACTTGGGAAAGAGAACAGGGAAACAAGTACACTTTAGCCTTTAAGTTACATGGAAAAGGTTGCAGCCAAGTAGTTTCATAGTGTATGTCAAATAGTTGAAGATAAATGTATGTCAGTGTTCTTAGAAATCATGTACTTAGTGTTTGAATCACTATGAATTATGGTTGGAGACCATGACCTTTTCTACCAAGAAAACATAACTCAATACATCCGAGACATGCAAAATTCAAATGAGAAATCAAAAGACAAAAATAAAATATTAAACAAAGAATGGGTGGGTGAGAGATATATACACTCACAAATATACATGTAGGTGCAAAAATATTTGTTTATAATTTCTATCTAACATTTATAACCTTTTGTTACAAGTATGACAGTTAGAAAAACATTGCTTCCTCCATTTTTTAATTAGAGATACTGAGAGCCAGTGACAGATAACAATATCGCATAAAAAAGGAAATTCTAATTATACTCCAGTATGGCCTTTATAACTGTTCAGTTGATTTGCAAGTTATAAAATATGAAAAAAAAATCATATATAAAAAAAAAAATTTCAACTTGGTTGTAAAGGTTGGGTTTCCACATTGACAAAGCTCTTAAGTCTGTTCAGTATAGTTACGTGTAACTGGTACCACTGTGAGTTGTAAAACAAGTATGTGACAGATACTTCAAATAGCAAAAGGGTGTTTAACTAAAATTCTTAGTGTTTAACTAGAGCCTCCTACATTACATATTCAGATTTTCTATTTCCAGTGAAAGAGAACGATTGTGTAAATTTAGGAGGAGTGTTTTATGCCAGAACAAAGTGTCATGTTAGCAGTGGCAATGGACTTTTTGTGGAGTTTCAAGAAAAACAGGAATGGGGGTAATACTAGAGGCTGGAAAGGTGAAACACTAAAGAGACCTCTGGGGTCAGAGGCAGAGCACCAGAGAGGTTTAGGGTCCATGCCATGAGGACAAAGATACATGTCAGGATGGCTAAAGAAAAGTAAGAAAAATAATAGAATGGAACAGTAAAGAAAAACTGAGCATTGACCGATTTTAGGAGCCAGCTCAGAGTAGTTTCTGATTTAAATAATAAGCAAGACATAAACAAACTTTTTAACGATTGTAAGGAACATTAGAAATTGAGACATATTGTTTAACTTGTTCTTCCCCTTTCCCAAGTGTATGCATTGATGGGGACAGGACTTAGCTGTGAGCCTGAAAAGCCTTGAATGCACAGAGTATATACGCTCTCCTTTGACATACAGCTGGGATTCCATAAGAGGTCTGACTAAGCACCACACTGATATAAAGGATGCTTTGAACTTTCTCAACTCAGTAATTCTGCAGCAAAGTTAAAAAAAAAATTGATGTGTTTGCTCAGGGCCAGTATTTTGGATTGTTTTCCAGCTCAGAGATATTTCATTAAGTACTGTTAACTAGGATCAGGGAAGGAAAACAATTTTAAAAATACACTTCTGCTCCAGAAGGCATTGTTAAAGCAGTTTTCAAATGCAATACAGTAATACAGAAACATAGAAGGGTTGAGGTTTACAAATACTTCTGGAGTTTATCTGATCCATCCTTCCTGCCCAAACAGCAGCATTTCTAGTTGATTACTTTACACTATGATAAGATGACCTTTTAATGTCTCCTAGTTGGTACACTTCACACATTACTTGAGCAATACTGCCAGTGTTCAGTCACCCTCATAGGAAAAAATAAAAACTTATTCAGGGGAAACCTACTGTGTTTTACTTTGTGTCTGTTGACTCTGATCCTTTCACTGAAATCAGTTTGGCTTAATTTTTTCAAAACTATCTACTCTATAGGCTTAGATAAAAAAGAGAACTATGGAAGAGGGAGGATAAAAGTAGCTATCAAAATATGAGACTCTTTTCTTTAAGAGTATATGGTGAGAACAGAATAAGTATTCATTATACTGTAAGTTCTTGCAGAGTGGAAAAACACTATGAACAAATGCCTCTTCTAAAGAAAAAGAGTATTTATATTACAAGAAATGTTTCTGTGCAAAAGATGGAAATTTAATCAAGTATGAACTGAAAGTGTGGATTATCTGCATTTCCTTAAGGAATCTTTTTATGACTTCAGATTTACCTTTACTGATTTTTTTTTTATTTAGACACATATAAGAAGTAGAGGATTTTTTGGTTTTGTTTTTTTTTTTTTTAATTCTATGTTTGAATATATAATCAATAAAAACTGTTGTTATTATGAGCATGGTATCATAAAATGAAATCCATATTCTAAAACAAATTTTCTAAACTTATACAAGAAGAAGTTTAGCCTTCCAAAGGCAATGCATTGTGAAAAGCTATCTTGGAAAACTATCACTGTATTTTAACTCAGGCCCTCTAGACTGCAATTCGCAGTGAAGTCAATCAGTCAGTCAGAATTGTTTTCATGAGAACTAAATGAACACTGAACATGGGCCTAAATTTTAAGTCCAACATACTTCTGAAAAAGTTACATCTCTGCTTGCATCCGGCTGTTGTCAGCAAGAAACACTGATCAAATGAAAATGAAAACCACTGACCAAATGAAAACCACTGACCAAACCAATCTGTCTTTCATTTCTTGCACTAAAATTTGCATAAGTAAGTGATAGAATTCCCCGAAACCAGCTGTGCTACCAGCATCAAGATTGTTTCCTACTGTAGCACAAATGACAAAATCATACAGCCTCTCAGAGAATCACACTAAAATATACTGCTTTGGATAAGATGCCAAGGTGAAACCCTGAAATGAACAAGAAAAATACAAACAAAAAATAACCCCAAACAAACAAACAAAAAAACCCCAAAATACTCCCAAGAAACAACAGCAACAAAAAGCCAAAAAGAAAAAAAAATAAAAAAAAAAAAAATTAAAAAAAAAAAAAAAAAAAAAAAAAAGAAGGAAAAGAAAGGGCAGGGAGAGCAAGAGCCTCTTTGCCTTCTCTGACTGTCTTTACTCACCTCCAGTGCAGATGGAAGGTCACTTGCCTGTTAAAAGTGAACTAGTTATATCACAAATACTCTCCTTTGCTGCTTATGATACACTTTAGTTTCACAACACCAGGTTGTGCCTAAGTGGTGTGGCTGAGCTCTGTACTGCTTTTCTGACAGTTTCAAAGTGACTGCATCTCTTTCCTGGGATTTAACATTATCAATTTTCTACACAATTTCTGAGAGGTGTAATTTCCTGTCTGAATATGTCTAGAGATTGTGTCTTAATTGAAGAACTTCCCAGATGGATGAAACAAAAATTCATATCTTAGTAATCATATAAATTTCAACTGCACAACTGTATAGCAGCAAACAGATATTTGTGCGTTATCTGCAGAGGTTTTGTCTCTATAAAAAAAATATGTTGCTGTTTGCTGGTTGGTTGCTTAGTAAGATTGTTCTCTTCTAGACAGGTCCACCATCTCTTTGACATCCACAGAGATGTGGCTATTATACATAGCAGTAGTTATCCTCAGTGAGACCATGCAGATGCAAAGAGATTCGGCAGTGCATGGATTTTACAGAGCCTGGCTTGTGTTTAGTGGTAGATTTAGGTTGTCCTATTTTCCATGTAACATCAGAATTTCAAAAAACAGATTCATGTTGTTGGAATGTGTGCCAGAAATTGTTACTACAGAAGCAGGGATACATAGTAGAAGTGGGCAGGTCTAATCCTGCTTATTTCTGGAATTTTGAAAGCTTACTACTATCATGAATAGTATAGTATGAATAACTCATTTTAGTGCAAATTTATCATTTGTCTTATGCTTAGAAAATGACATATAGCCAATGACATCAACCGAGTAATGTGAAAAGGTGTATTAAAATTACAAAAAAAAAAAAAAAAGGGAATGGGTGTGGTAATCATGTATAATATGTCTTATTTATATTCTAAATTTAATTCTGCTTCCCTACACTCCAGCCTTGCCTTTCCAGTGCACACTGAAGAAACTGGCATGTGTTGTATACAGCAGATGGACATGCTGTGGCATACAGAGATTCTCAGCACAGTTCTGGCACACATATATTTTCTGCTGAATTTACTAGCTAGTAAGAATTCCAGCAGCAGTTGTTTCACAGAAAATGCTGTTTGCTGGCACTATATTAAAAATAATTAGGCCAGAATTAATCAATGAAACCTAATTAATAAGTCAACTTTAAATCAGGCGGGATGAATATTTTTGATACGTATCTTCACACTTTTGTTCCTGTAGTTTTAACTGGAAGATATGTTATTAAAACAAAGAAGAATTTCATCCTGAATCCTCTACTAAGACACTTATGCAACAACTTATTCTCTCTGAAAACTGCTGCTACAACCCTGCTAGGTTTTGCCCATTTGGGGAGGGCAGTCTCAAGAGAACAGTACCAGCAAACTCCACAGGTTGAGGCAAAGGTTTTCTCATTGCTGCATCCTGGGCATCCTGTGGAGTTTTTGACTTGTGGTACTGGTTTTTTGTTTTTATTTGCTTGTTATGGTTCAGTGGGTTTTTTTGTTTCATTGTTGCTTTTCTGTTTATTTAGTTGGGGTTTTGTTTTTTGTTTGTTTGGTTGGTTTTTTGGTTTTTGTGGGTTTTTTTTTTTCTTGTTTTTATTGCTTTTTGCTTTTGGGGTTTTTTTCTTTGTTTTTTTCTTTGCTTCAGTGTAAGCTAGCTAGCCCTAAGTACGTCAGAGGAGCAGACCTTACTACATCCTTTCTTGGATGTAGTAGAATCCCAGTTTTAAATCTTATAGTATACTTTTTCTTGGCATTGTTAATACTATCAGAAAGATAACCACAAACATGCTAACCATACATAGGTAGATACTCAAACATGATAACCAAAGATAGGTAGATACTCAAACAGATGTTTGATTTATCCTATCATTTCTGGACAACTCACTGGCAGTGTGACACAGAATAAAAATGTTCTTTTCTTAAAAATAGCTAAATACTTTTATTGCTCCTAATCTTGTTCCAATGGTGGAAACAATGAAACGGGGAGAGAACAGGAAGGAATAATCACAGAATCACATAATCCTTTAGGTTGGTCAAGACTTCCAAGATCATCAAGCCCAACTTTAAATGATCACCACCTTGTCTAGTAGACTATAACATTACACAACAGGTCCACCATTTGTTTATTCGACGTGTCCAGGGATGGTGACTCCACCACCTCCTTGGCCACTCCATTCCAATCCTTAGCAATCCTTTCCATGAAGGTATCACTCCTGATGTTCAGCCTGAACATCCCTGGCACAGATTAAGGTTTTGTCCCCTTCTCTTGTCGCTGGTTGCCACGGAAAAGAGGCTGACACACACCTTGATAGAAACTCCTTTCAGGCAGTTGTAGAAAGCTATTGCAGGATCTCTTCCCATCATATCTTTTGCCCCTTAAAGATGTAACAGTGGTCTAGTTTTCTCTCAATAGATTCATTTGGCTGTGGACAGATAAGGATGATAGATGAAGTAAAATTTAATGATTAAATGAAATATACCCTTGTGTATTTAAACCTGGAATTCATTCACATTTTAGTTCTTCACTTGCAACATGTCAAGTTTTGACCCTCAGTTTGAGACTGCTATATCAGTAATTGTCCTGATGACTGACCGTCATGCAGGGTCTTCCTGACAGTAACTGATAATAAGAGATCATGGTCATGGCTCTTCTTTCAAACCTTGGCAATTTTGCAATTTATTAAAAAATGTACTAAATGAGACTGCTCTCATCCTTGATGAATAAGATCTTCTCATTAAATGCATATATATTTGAGTTTTAACTTCATACCAAATACAAATAGCTCAATAGTGAACCAAGAAAACGAAAATGCAATTGCCCTGAATTTCGGAGTAAAGATAAGCATGCAAGCATTTCAGCATTTAAATTATTGATATTAGTACCTGACATTTCTCTAGTTGCTCAGGAGTCTTTTATTGACTTCTCTAGTTAACACTATTAACATTTATTACCTGGAGAACTACTTATTACCTTAAATGGAAAATAATATTTAGTGACGACTGATATTCTCTTTTGCTCTACCATGACAAGATTATACTACTAATTCTTTTTGGAAATTGACCTGCTGACCTCACCCTTTTTTATGCACAGCATTTCCTATTACATATGTAATGATCTGCTGGAGTCTTCTTCATTATCACATAAAATAACAAATGGAAAATCCCACTGCATAGGTTTGCCTTTGTGGAGTCTACTTGTATTTTAATTCTGCATGTACAGGTATCTCAGGATTTGACCTAATGTTTTTGCTACGTTGCGGATGCTTTGCATCACATACTTACATGATGGAATACATATGTTCAACATGTTTACTTTTTCTTTACATAATTGAATAGGTAAGAACCAGGTTATTGACTTACATTAGAACTCCAGTTTTTAAATCTAATTTCTGAAGTGTGCAAAGTGCCTGATGTATTTTAGCTCCCTACTTTACAAATGAACACAAATTTGTGTTATAGATGACTCTTCCCTTAATTGATTTGCCAATATTGTGCCTTCTTGTTCACTCGTACCTTGTGTGAAATTATAAACTCACATAATATTAGCTAAATTTCACGAACATTAATGTCTCTTCATTTGCCACTGGGTACTGGGCTGCCTGTATCTCAAATTACACAAAAGAAATTGCATTGATTTGCGCTTCCAAGATGAATTACTTCTCACTTAAATTTCTCACCGAAATTTCCACAATCATTGAAAATGCATTAGCACAAAGACTAAGAGGTGAAAATGGCAAATTCAGTAGGACTTAGTAAAGCAATAACTTGATCTGCAGGTCTAAAGTTGACCTAAATGAATGACTGTAAATTTTTGAGAGGCAAGAGGAAGATACTCCATGGATGTCAGGAAACTAGGGAAAAAGAAATTAATTATGACTTGCTAAAATCAAACTACCACTTTAGTTAATAGCACATCTTGTCTTGGTAAGATAATTTTGCTTTATACTGTCATCATATACCAAAGCTTTGTCCTTTTTTTTTTTTTGTTCTCTCTTCTGAATGAGTAAAGAACAGCACCACAGAGTGAGGTAACTCACTTACACTGTTTGTTCATTGCAAAACTTTTTTGGAGGCTGGGTTGCACAGCAACATTTAAGACATTATTGCAGTGGCACTAATAATCACACTTGCTATAGCCTATAGTGTTAACGGAATAATCTGATGTACAACTAAACGAGTAAAGCAGTTCCCTTCCCTAAGCATATATATAGAGTTTAAAGTAGGCTTTGTGAAGATGATTTATATGTTATGACAAGGTACACCATCTTTTCCTCAGAATTCTGTAAGTGTAACTAAGCACAGGAACATTAAAAACAAAGAAAAATACAGCTAGATGGCCCCAAGTGTAATAACAGCTACATCTCTCAAGAAATAAATTATCCACAAGGCATAGCAGACTATGGGAAATAAATAGGAGAAAATACATATCAGTAAATCAACAGAGGTTCAAATGGCATTATGCTGCATGTCTAGCTGAAAGAAAATTCAGACTAGTAGCTGACACACTATCCTTTACTCACCCTCATTTCCAGCTGGTGCCAAAGTCATCCTTAGCTGTTTTTTTATGTTTTTTAACAGGAAAACTGTTTATCTTGTAACAGGAGAATGACTTAATGGAAAGGTAAATACCATTAAGTATAGGATGGTGAAGTATCTTTATTCCTGCCTCTGCAAGAGACATCCCATGTGACCTTGGAGAAATGCCTTAACTTTTCCATATCGCAGTGTGACCATGAAAATTCTAATCCGTGATCTATGGATGACTACAATAAATACATAATGTCAAGACTGACAGTTATGTCCACTTTCAGTAAGGATACATTTACAGGTTTTCAAAGCTTTTCCTTTTCCCCCTTGCTTCTTAATTTGCAAATTTCTAATCAGAAGTTTGTAATTTGTTCATCTATGCTTTAAAAAAATCTAAAAATATATTTTGCTCAACCTTGGGAATATCTATTAAACTACAATTATAATTTGTATGGTTCTGGCAGTATCATCTCATGGTGAGCTGTGGGCAATTCTTTATTTATATAGACTTATTCTGGTTCTATACTATTTAAAACCACTTCTGTGTCAATAGCTTTGAAAATAATATCTCAAATTTTATCTTTCTTGGTGTGTTAGAATTGTCTGTCTCCAACCAGGTACTCTTTTAACTGTGAGAATATTGTGGCTCTTTCCTATTTGAGAATATAATGTTTGTTGCAACTTCTCCACTAAATGCACGGACAACTGGATCTATATCTCATTTCATGTAATTAGAAGTAGTACCACTGATTTTAATACAACTAGAAATATTGAATTCCTGGAGGCCTAAAAAAATCCAGTGATGTAATTCAAATTAGCTACACAAAAGAGTCCATATTAGAAAAAAAAATACATTTTCAATTGGAAATAGAGTAAAAATGGCAAAAATCTTGTACATAGAGACCATTTCAGAGGAAAAAAAAAAAACAGAACAAAACAAAACAAGAAAGTAGTCCTTGTTCTCAATAATCAGGCTTTTTAGTCATCTCTGCAGAAATTATTTTAAAATATCAAAGAATTATCCCAATAAACTATGGAATTTTTTCTCTAGCTTGCTAATGCCTACTGCTTAATAAAGAATTTTTTGGCACTTCACTGCATCTCTTGATATGTGTATCACATCTGTGGGATATAAAAAAAGAATGCAATGGTAGCATCTAGTCAGAAAGCAGCGGAAGGCTACCAAATGTTCTGAACTTTGACTTGCAGTTTTTGGCTCTTAACATGTTTATTCTATGATCTTTCTGAGAAACTGAATTTTGACACTCCAACTTTGGCAAAATTGTATCGTCGGAATTTTCCTCTCACTAAGTGGCCTCAGCATGTCAGTGTATCCTGAAGGGAGTACGCTGGCTCCCTGTCAAACATCAAATTGAATTTCAAATTGCTTTGATGGCTTATAAGGCAGTGCAGTTTGAGAAGTACGTATTTATCAGAATTGCTTTCTCTGCATGAGCCCAGTCTCTCTTTGAGACCATAAAAAGCAAGTAAATTGGCAATTCTGGAATGTGCAGGAGGGTGAAAACCCAGAAACACATATTTAGCTGTTTTACCACTCAAATATGTAATTGATTCTGTGACAGGGGCCTATAATGTGACTTGATCCTGTCATATTTATGTAGCATTTCAGACATCTCTAAATGATGAACAGCATTTCTTTGTCACTACATTCATTAATGATCTAGGCCAAATCACAGGAACTGGCCTTGCAACACACTTTTAAGGGATGGGACCTGGTATCCAGGACATACCATAGCTGAAAGGGAAAGACAGGTTGCTCCCTGAGGTGTTGGAATATCTGTGCTTAAAGTTGACCTATGATTGCACAAAGGACTTTACATAATGTCCATAGGAAAGCTATGGGCAATGCACAAGACATACAGAGTTCTTTACATATGCTCAAAGGTTTCTATTTGCAGATGCTGAGCCCAGAGCAACAGACAACCCTGTTTTAAATTAATCTCCTTTAGTACCTTTCAACTCAAAGGGTTAATGTCTAAGCCAATAAATTTAAGTTTTAAGTACATCTGAATTAGAGACTGAGCAAATAGAAAGCCTTTCCTGCTTCAAAAAATGCTCAATGAAAGTATTTATTGTTTAATTTTAGCATTGTGAAACCCTGTTTGCCTTGACTCTTGGGCTAGAATATGTTGGTCACATAACACTAATTGAAATTCTGAGCTTCTGAAAGAATTTACAAAATCTAATGGCACTTTCTGAGAGTAAATATACCTTTTAATGGGAAAATAGCGTTAGAAGAGGGCCTGCAAGCTTTCTATCAAATCATCCATTTGTGCATGATTTTAAATATGAGGATGACCCCAAATACTTTCAAAGGTAGTAATCAAATTTTGTTGCCCATGTTGTCTTTCATTCATCTCTATCTCTTAGTAGTCATTGATATTTAACATAATAGAATAGTTTAGGAAATAAGATGAAACACTAACTATCCCCACTTTCTTACAGATATTTATGAAATTTAAAGATCAAACTTCAACGTGAAGACATTAGAAGCGTGAGTTAGAGAGATGTGAAAAGACCACCAGAAGAAAAATTATATTGTTTGGATATGTGTTTGATTTTTTTCGCTATCTTAGAACCCATCTCTTGTCTTCTTTCATTTGGAGTTGTTCTTCAGGCAACCCCCAGAATGTATAAAATGTGATTTATATATTCTGTCAATATTATAACTTGTCTCTGTGTGTGTTTGTATGTTGAATAACAAAGATTTCTTTCAAAATTCAATGATTTTTAAAATCATTTCTCAATAACTAACCTAACAGTTAATTTATTTTTTTGAAAATATCTCTCACCTATATTAAACTAACAGGACAATATTTTCTAAAGCCCCTTAGAAATGTCTTTTTTTTCAGTCTTTGAACTGAAATTTTCAAATTTTCAGTCTTTGAACTGAAAATATGCCGTATTATTTTACAATGTGCAAAGACAAAAAGCAAAGAATGAAAGCAAAGAATGTGGCCAGTAAGAATGACGCATTTTGTAGAACTGTGAATGCAAAATAGTAAGAAATGTGTGAAATAATTTTCCATTCCAAAAAAAAACCCCAAAAAACCCAAACCAACAAGGAATTATAAAATTAAACATAATATAATATAATTTTATTACCATGCTGCATTCTATCATGTATTCTCATTCTGACTCTTCCAAACTATGTAAAAAGATGTTTTTTGTGAAAATAAATGTAATGTATTTTATAACAGCTAACACAGGAAGCTGTTTGTCTCAGGTGAAGGAGCTTAATAATTATAACAACAAATATTTTTCAATCTTTCAAATAAAGGTCTTTCTGGCAATGTAAAATTATTTTTAAATGGTATTATTTATTTTTAATAACAAATACAAATGCTGTGCTGACATTTTCAGCTTGAGTATCAGTCTCCATTAAAGTTAAGTGTCTTGGATTTTATAATGAGACAGGATGATTGCATTTTCAATGAAAATAGATTGCATGCTTTCTTAACAAGTGTCTATGAGTTAAGTTAAAAAAGATGGAAATATTGTCTTTCTGTTAAAGAATAAAAATAAATTTATATATCAGAAAAGCATTTCAAATAGATAAATTAGAAATATACATTCTCAATAAATTTATTAAGAAAAAAATATTTCAAAAGGTAATTTTTTTCATTTGTTAATTGAATTTACTTATATACAAAATATTTCAAAGTTGTGATTCACATTCTTTGAGTATGACAGATATTTTGGAAGATGTTGTATCTGTAGCGTGCTGCCAGATTTACTTGATAACTACAGAATTCCCTATTTCTGTACATATATTTCACCCTGAATATGGCAGATATGGCCCATTAGCTGGCAATAGAAGCTCTTTATTGGGTCAAGACAATTTCAGCGAGTACCATCTGACACATATGGGAGGTTATCACATAGGCAGGTTAAATGTCAGTCAGACAACTTGTTATGCAATGATGTGCACATTGATTGGTAGGCACACAGGTCAACTTATGTGACAAAAAAAGGGTAAAAATCCTTAGGTTCATTTAAGTGCCACAAAGCAATTAGCAATTATTATGAACAAACTGAGACCAGTACTTCAAGCTCATTGGGTGTTTTTGATAAATCATTTAGCTATAGTCTTGGAAAGAGCTTTTGTATCCTTTCAAAGAAGGTTTTAATGGTATTCATTAACAAAAGTTTTTGAAATTATTATTGTTTTTTCTTCTTTTAAGAAATACTTCATTAAATTTTCTGTTAATTAGGAACAACAGTTGCAAAAAGCAAATAAATCAGAATGACTAGATACTTGATCTTTTGTAAAACCTTGGAAAACAACAACAAAGTGTTGTGGAGGTGTTGTTGCTGTACCTATGCAATTAGTTTCACTTAAAATAATTATGCTGTAGTGTTTCTATTCCATAAAAGCATAAAGAGCTCTAAGCTGAGGTTAGTCTCTTCTTCTCATAGAGGATGTGCAAATAGACAGAGTACATAATTCATACTCTATGGACATGAAGCCAGTTTCCTAAACAGAAAAAATAAATGCAGGAATTAACAAAATTACTTTCTTAAGTTCATAGAAAATACATCTTTAAGTGAGAGCTGTAGCATTTTTCCAAACTCCATCAATCAGTCTCATGCCACAGGGAGGGGAGACTTGGGCAGCAATAACCAACCTTCCTGGATTCTGGAGAAACCAAAAGGATCCTGTTGCCTGCTGGATGATATGATCTGGATTTGAGAATATTGTTAAGATCTATGTTGTGTGCTAGAAAAACAGTAAATCAATGGTTCGGCCAGGAGTAGAAGACAGATTTATAGACTATTGTCTTTATCTTCTAATAAAGACAATGTGACTATAATGTGACATCCATGCAAGTGGTGAAAGATAATATTTTCATTAGCATATATTATACAGCCTGTAGACTCAGAAGTTTGTTTCTGTAACCTACTGAGGTATCTGATAATATAATTTCCCCCTGTAATTAGCTCTGATTTCTGTGAAAATTAAAGGTACTCAATATTCTGCAAGAGTGGAACAAGAAAGTTAAATCTATAGGTTACATGTAACATAGAACAACATTGTCCCAGTAGAACCATCTAGCAACAAAAAGACAGTCTTATAAAAGCTCCTTAGAATTTAGTAGGTATTTCTAAAAATTAATGAAGGTTTATCCAGTTTAAATATTTATAATTTATTCTGGTAAAAGTACATTTTGGAGAAGAGAGTTTAGTATGATCACTTAAAATATGCATTTATACCACCAAAATAAAGCTCTGAAAGTTGAACCCCTCACATTTAATCTAATAATGTATTTTAAATCCATTATAAACTCCCAGATTAAATTGAATTACTTAACCATAAAACACTTGGAAAAACAATTAAAAGGATTATTTCATAAATTAGAGGAGGTATATCACTTCAACATCCATTCTTCCAATAGCACTGAATTTCAAGTGAAAAAATATATTGAATTCCTGTAATTTTGTTTCTGATTTATTATTTATTTTCCTTTCTTCATCTACAGTGAAGACCTTCAACAACAGGACTTACAGATATCATAACAACTGGATTTAATTTTCTTCTTAAAATGTATTTCCCATGCTGTTCACTCATAGATATCAAATACCGTTGAACCTTTCCAGACAAGGTAATTTTCTTCAAATGCCATGTGAAGAAATAAGATACTCTATTTTGTCATATCTGTTGGCTTATCTGATTTCAGTAGTCCTGTAACCCATATATTTGTCTAGAGGTTAGTGAATGTTTTAAAGGTAGGTCTCAGTCAGTGTAACGCTTACTTCTACATAGGACCTGAAGAAAACAGGCTGCAAAAACTCTGCTTTCCAAAACATGTTTAATTAACTATAGAGATATATATCTGCACTTTTGGTGTTTGTATTGGCTTGTATTTTGGTATTTGGGGGGTTTTTACACAAAATCTCTCTAACACATACCACAGAAAATTAATAATGTGCTGTGGAAATGACACAAATGGATTCCCTGGAAATGCACTACTTCACAGGTAAACACAGGAAATTACCAGCAATCAACCTTAGCCAAAGAGTTGCTCTTCATGGCAAAGATTAACCCTTGGACCCTTGGCTTTATTTCAGTCATGGCACTGAGGATCTGTGTAAAGCGGCAAAGACAGTCCCCATCTGCAAAAATCTTGTCCCCAGACTGTGGTGAAGAGGAAACACAGCAGTGAAATCTGGGGGGTTCTGAGTGATGAGAGCTTTCCTGCAGCACAGGCAAGGCTGGAAGGACCAGCAGTGCCCCAGGAGAATGGCATCACCCCAGCCCTGCTGAGCATGTGAGAGAGCACTCAGAGGGCTGGTCTGAAACAGCTGCTTTACTGAGCAAGCCACTAAAAAAGAAGAGTATGGAAGAATGCAGCTAAGTCCTTTTTCACCTGTTGTGACTGCTCTTGAGCATTAAAAGTTCTTTTTTTTTTTTCCCTTACTGATTTTTTTCCTTGCCTATTGAATTAATCTTTTAAAAACCACAATTGAAAATTCTTTTGAAAGAAACATGAAAAGCCAAGACATATAGATATTTGTAATACATTTTGCATAATAAAACACATTTTGCTTATTTATTATTTGCTATTTATGTTTTTTGGTTTTTTTTTTTTTCTTTTTTGACCAGATGAATCCAGCCCTAGACAAAACACAATTCAATTTTTCCCATTTTCTTTCAGCTCTCTGACAAGCATCAAAACACTTCTGTCCATCATTTCTTGACAACACGAAACAGCAGTTGTAAGTTTCAAGTTATAGTAATAACATAAAATATGCCAACATAAAGATTGTCAGAAAAATATTGTGAATCTAGCACTGCAATTACAAGCAAGTATGTTTTCATAAGCAGGCTTCCTAGCCTCAAAAGAGTTAAAATACTGGTATGGTTTCATAAACTAAACATAGGAAATTGTTTTCAAGTCAGTGATTGGGAATAAAACTTTTAAAAAACCCAGGTTATTAACAAATATGCCACCTTCTCATTATTATCATCTCTCTGAGACACAATTTTTTCCAGCCTGAGACACACAGTGATAAAAGATATAGCAAGAAAAAAAATCTCTAACTTTCCACTTGACACTCTGGTACTTTTTTCAGGTTTTTTTAAATCAGGATGGAGGCATTCAAAAGCTCAAGAACAAGTCCTCAGAGTGAGAGATGGGGCCTAGAAAGGGCTACAAGGAGTCAGGATGGGTCAGTCATGATAGAAAATTAAAGACATTGCAAAGACTCTTAATCTTATTGCACACTATGCTCCATTAACAGTTCCAACTCCTGAAGCAATCCAGAACTAGGGAGGGGGATGTGTAGCCGAATGCTCCAGAATCCCTCTTTCTGAAGGGCTGCACTTTGCTCTGTTAATCTGAACTAGAGCAGACTTACTGAACCGTCCCACCATGTGTAAATTAAATTTAGACTTCTGAGGGAGTGTTCATTTCATAATTACACATTCTGTAGCAAAAGGCATGGGAAATAGCAATGTAATTTTAATAATCATACATATTTCCATTTGAGATTGAAGAAAAACACTATACTGACAGAAAATGTTTCAAAAATAGTGCTATATATTTCTCTAGAGAAAGATAATTGTCTATGCTTCTTTATTGTTTTATAATGGCTATTTTGTTAAATATTTCAATGAATATTTATTTTACAAAGTAGAGGAAAATTAATTGCATGATAATTTAAACAAATATGTCTCTAGGCACTGTTTCTGTGCTCCTCTTTTTTTGAAAAAAATATTTAAAGTCCCAAGAAATACTCATTTGCTGTCCATATTTAAAATATAAGAATAACTAAAAATGCTCCATTAACATAAAAACAAAAAAACATTGAATTTCAGCATGGAATAGCATGGATGAGGATGAGAAAATGTCACATATGCTTTTAATTTATCTTCAGTAAATTGCATGTGTGTTATTAAAAAGTCTTAAAATAAATTGATTAGTAGTGCATTAAATTATTTGAAAGTATTCAATAACAAATATTCAAAAATATTCTCCTCCTGTAAAAACGAAAAAATCACAATACTTGTTTCCAATGCCAACAATTATACTCAAAATAACTCAAGAAAGAAACCCAGAAATACAATACAGCTGTGGTTTCTCTATTTGGTCAAAATGTTGTCCTTACACCCCTAAAAATCATTAAGGATTCTTATATAAAAAGAAAAAAACATAGAAAATTTTTGTGATAAAGGATTTAATAATGAGAAAATAAATATGTGAACACGAATCATCCCTAACCATATAAGATCATTATTTTTTCTGACCTTAGCTGGACATCATCTGCTCATTAATTCAGATTAACAAATGGGAGTTCATGGTGTTATGTTTGAGGGTGACATATCTAGGACATTTTTGAAAACCATAGTATTACCAACAATGTAGGCATATGTTAAGTGCTAGGAAGGTTGAACTTCCCCATTTCAGGGTTAGCATAGGTCTGCCCAGACAAATAAAGAAAAAAAAATTCTGTCTGGATATGTGCACTCATTTTTCTTGTCTTTGTTGCATCAAAAATATGCAAATATGAATGAAAAAATACAAAAGATGCAATTCTAGTTTCATGTAAGCTGGTAACAAAATTTTTGATTCTATTTGAGCTGCTTTCTGTGACAAATATAATAAATATAATTTAAGGTATAGCATATTTTATTACAAAAATTACACTGCAACTGCATCAAGTACATTAAAATACAGCCAAAACACACTTCCTGCTTCCTTGTCTTCGCTTAAGTTTCAGATGAATTCTGAAACCTTAAAATGCAGTTGTAATTTTCTTCACCATAGTAGCAGATGTCTTTCACATGTCTTGCAGCCTATCCAATCCGTAGTCCAAAGTAAACAGCCTTTGTTTCTGATGCAATTTCTGGGAAAGATAAATTGCCTTGAAACTAAAGAAAATAAAGCCAGTTTCTTTACTCAAAGAGTAATCTGCCACGGACAAATATTTGTAAACAGAAGTAAACCCTAGACAAAGTTAAAAACAAAAGTAGCTCAGGTTATCAAGTTGATACCTAAGCAATCCTGGCACCCTCTGTCCATAGGCCAGGCAGGATGCTTCCACAAAGGATGAGAGAGCTAACTGATGTAATTTCATGGTAACTTTCAATAAGATTTGAATTATCCTAATGAATGGGAGAGGTTCCTATGAATCGAGGCTCAAGGATATTAATTTGAGTTTTGAGATATCTTAAAAATGCCCTGTGAAGTTGGATCATCCAGTGTGCTTAATTTATACACTCAACAGCATATGAGATCTTGTTTATGCTCTTAGTGTCAGTGTTGCTTTTATAGTTTAGATAGGTTGGAATGGGATATTTAGTTTAAACTTGTTGCTGAGGATTATCAGATTCTGAAGGGTCAGTGTGGATTTCATAAAGCATGCAAATTTATACCAGCTAAGACAATAGCCCATTGGCACTAAAACCCCTGCTTTCCTTGTGTTTCCATATCCTGCTGAGTGAAGAAGGTTAACTTGTCATTGCCTGGACCATTAACTTTTTGGAGAGAGATTTTTGAATGCTCTCATACATAAATTTACATGGCAAGATGAACTTCTCAACTCCATAAAGTAGACACTTTAGAATCTCCCAAGGACAGCATTTGGAAATCAGCATTTTGATAAGCAAGTGGTTTTTTTTCAGAATGTAATTTTGAAATGGCACTGAAATACTATTACTGAGATATAGGGATGATGGATGTGTGAGGTAAACAGAGAAGAAAATGTTCTTTTTGTTTGCTTCATGAAAAGGATCACACTCCCCAAAGACAAATTTGTTTAATATCTGTGGAGCAACAAACAGGCTACAAATAGCTGCTACCTTTTTTTTTTTTTTTTAAAGTCGGGTTTGAAAGAAAAGTGTAATGGAAAAAAGAATGAGATCCTACCATGACAATTTTGTTTGTACTCAAATAATGTCATAGAAGCTCAATGCCGCTGTATACTGTATACTGTATATTGTCATAATTTTCCCACATTTCACCCGTTCTATCCTACTGCCCTGTAAACTTCAACAGCACTATGCATCTGCAGCTACCTGCACCAGCTTTTTGACAGCAATTAAAATTGGCATGTAGAGGCATTCTGAGATGAAATCTTATAATTGACAGGCTGAGACATTAGCCAAAGGGGTATTCATCTGGGTAATCCCTGGGCTGAAACACTGCTGGTTTGTCAGCCTCTGAAATTATTGGCAATCTCATAGACTGTATCTAGCAGCTGAGAGGAAGCTGTGCCAACTGGTGGCAGGCTTCAATAGGTTTAGAAACGCCATCAGTGTAATTGTCATCTTTAACACTGAAAAGTGCTTATCTGCCATTGTGGTAAGTGTGATAGAAACTGTGTAAATAGAAAAGAGCCAGCAGAGTCTTGGAAAAGGCATTCTGCATTTACTGTCCCCCGCTGCTTTGAGCTGCCTGCAAACAGAAGCTTTAAAACAACAGACAAATATCACATCCCATCAAGTACAAAGCATTATGAGAATGACCTCGGTGAATTTCTCTGATGCATTGTGCTGCATGGCAACAGGGGGATGAGGACAAGAGCTGGCAGTTCTCTGGATCAGACAGATGCAAGATGGGACTGTGTCTCTGTTCCTGACACTGAGAGAGCCAAAAAGCGTAAGGGGTAGATAAACACTTGCTGGAGTGTTTTGAGCTATTGTTTGTTTGCTTTATTCAGGGGAGGACAAAAACCCGACCATATTCTCAAATCTTTAAGTATTTCAGTACAAGGGCCTTTGAACTAGCACAGAAATATTAAAGCTATATCAGTCATGCTACATAGTGTGAAGCTGATAAAATTTTTCAGGTATATTTTGCTGGTTTTATTTTAAAAACAAACCAGTCACTTCTTTCATTGTACAGGATAGTTGTATGTTGATGAATGGAAAACAATTCTATCATCTAAAAGCCTGTAAGTGTTAAGGCATGATGTTAGAAAAAGTATGGATAGTTTTGAACTAATTTCATTGTTAAGTGCCATAGCACTAACAAGAATAAAGGCAAGACAGAAGCAGGTGAAAGTTTTTCTAAAGCAAATAGTCTGGAAGAAGTTGTCCTTGTGTATTAACTATTTATTTAAAAACAACCAAATTGAAACAAGACTAATTCTGACTTTTTGAAAAAGTGATTTATTTCCTGCTTTTTCTGAATGATGTAACATATGCACACACATGTGCACATGTAGAGGAGCACTGTCATCTGTCAAACAGAAATAAGCATAATGCTTGTCAACTTCTCTTTCCCCAGTACTTTACCTGTTGATAGACCAGCACAGCTGGGTTGCATGAAATGTCATTTTAGGGAAAATATTTTTAGTTTTTGCTTGATTTATAGTGTGGGGATTTTTTCAAGCTAAAAGAGAATATTTCGTTTGTTGTGTAAAATATATTGATCAGCATAAATATACTAAGTAAAATCAAATTAAGGTTTTTCTTCTTTTTTTTTTTTTTTTTAATACACTAAAAATAAAATCTATGGGAAATTTTATAAGCATTCTCCTTAGTGGAATCCTTCACCAAGAATTACAGGCCCATTAAGAACCCACTGTGTCACTGTTGGCCTGTTTGTACACAGTCCTCATTCAAGTGTTACATGTCCGTCACAAAATTAATTTTGAAAAGCATTTGAGTCTTCTGCATGGCATTTCCTGAGGTGCCTGTGTCTCTGTTTCCAGGCAAGCTTGAATGTTTTTATCTCGGGCTCAAGAAGGGGTTTGTTCTTACAAGTGGGCCTGCTCATGCCTGCTGAGTCTGGCTCTATCCCAATTGCAGCAGGAGCTAATGCTTCCTTTCACAGAGAGCTGTTCAAAGAGCCATGGATTATTGGGAGAGGCCTCCAGCCCAGCTGGAGAGAGAGTTATGCTGAATTTGCTACTTGGCACTTCAAATAGCCTCTAGAAAAGTGTGATAAAAATCAAGGCGAAGGGACCGAACCAGGTAGAAAAAGAGTCCTCAGAATGAAATCAGGTAATTCCATTAAGTGACGCTAGGGATTCCTTAGAATGGAATTAGAAAGAGGCAAAGGGGATAATGCATCTTTGAGAGGAGACTCCTCTGTCTGAGGAGCTACAGAGCTGTGTTTGTGTGCTTCTGCTCTTGAAGCCAGCGTGGTTCAGTTGGTGGCACAGCTTGACAATCTGGCTCTGAGACTGGGCTGGCAAACACCATCTTCACATGAGGTCAGCAAAATCCAACCAGAATTTGTATCTAGACAAGGATCCCATGTTAAACCTGCACACCTTCAAACCTCCATATCTCTAAGGAGTTAAATATGCTGAAAACCTCCTCAGATCCAAAGGTGAGAGTTCCTCTCCTGATGTGCAAAATAAGAGAGTAAACTGGAACAGTAGGTCTGCTATTATTTAAGAAAAAATAAAAAAGAAAAGCACATTTTCATATTCACATCTTGTATGGGAGGATGTCTTTACAAAAATACCTAATAAATCTCTTATAAATGCGTGTTGTTAAAATAAAACACATTTTTTAAAAAGTATTTCTTTCCAATGTCTTTTCTGTTCTGCCGAGAGAAGGATGAATAATGAGCATTTGAAGAACAAACAGATCAGCACAGGGCATACACTGAACTGTTAGTAAGATTGCAGATAGCAGCAGAGCCTTTTTAGATCTCTTTGATTAGTAAAGTGAAGCTTTTCCTTTGTACACATAATGTTCCACCATGTATTTACACAATAAATGGAGATGAATCAACATCTTATCTCTAAAGGAGATTAAAGCATCTCATTCATAAAATAACAACTCAGAAGCATCTGCTTACACATCCTTATTTAGACAATATGATGCACAGTTTGGTAGCTTGTGGAAATAGAGCACATGCGAAGTAGCACCAGTGGCATTCCCGTATTTTACAGACTTGCATAAAAGTACAATGTGCTACTGCACAATTCTGAAATTATTCTAATGCAACTGCAAGTAAATATGTTTTTTTCAGTGTTTATCTAAGATTAGAGTTATTTTTACACTCCATGCAAATAAGGATAATGAGGTTCACTAGTTTAGTAGCATCTTTTTCTAATTTCAGAAATAATTGCCACCAGCCAATTAGTGTAGATTAGCTATTTGGTGAATATGCAAACAGAGCTTTTCCCTTGTATTCACTTTCAGGAAGGACCTGAATTATTTAGTTTTATTTGTAATGAACAAAAAAAAAAAAAAAAAAAAAAAAAAGTGGAGTTTCAGTTTTCCACAGGAAAAGGCTTTTATAAAATAAACCCACAAATTGCACTGCACTATTCTTGGCCAGTCTTGGATGCTTTCGGTTTACTGATATTGGTCAAGTTAAGCACCACTGTTTTTCCCTTAAATATATTCAGTGTAAAACCAGGGAGCAAGTGTAACATTTGAAATATTTATTTAATGCTTACAGTACAAGCATAATCCCTTATAGGATCAGAGGAAGGCTGTGCTGTAGGGAGTCTAACCTGCATGCAGAAATGTGCTGTAGGTAGTCTAACCTGCATGTTTTTGTGGCAAGTAAAGATTCATTAACAAAAAAAAAAAAAATACACACTCTATTATTTTAAAGATATTCTGACCTTACTATCCTGATTTTTTTTCTTCAAAGGCAGTAGTTCTTAACTTAGATATTTCTCAGCAGTGTAGACAAGCTCTGATTTCCTAATGGAAATTCTGTGGAATTATTTGGAAAATATTTTCTTCTAACGATCTGAAAAGCTCAAAAAAGTGCCATAGAAAGAATAAAATTTTTGAGTGCATTTTATTGTAATTGCCTACCATGGGTTTTCCACTCTTTATTAACTTTTAATAGGCATTTTTTTAATCCCTAGTAGGATCTACTTAAGAAAAAAAGTATCATTTATTTAGCACAATGAAGCATGTGTCCTTGTGTGTTCTGAATAATGAAATAATAGAATCATAATAGAATAGTTTTGGTTGGAAGGGACCTTAAAGTTTCCCTGGGCAATCTCTTCCAGTGTCCCAGCACTCTCACAGTTGTGGATTTCTTCCTAATATCTGATCTAAACCAATCCTCTTTCAGTTTGAATCTATTACCTCTTGTCCTTTCCCTGCACAACATTGTAAAACATGCCTTTTTTTCTTTTAGGGCCATTTAGGTACTGGAAGACTGCTGTAAAGTCTCTCCAGAGCTTTTTCTTCTCCAGACTGAACAACCCCAACTCTCTCAGCCTGTCTTCATAGGAAAAGTACTCCAGCCCTGCGACCATCTTCGTTGCTCTTCTCAGGACCCACTTCAACAGGTGGAGTTCTGCATCATTCTCGTGTTGCAGGTCCCAGAGCTGGATGCAGTACTCTGGTGGGGTTTTACCAGAGCAGAGTAGAGGGGCAAAGTCACCTCCCTCTTCCTGCTGGCCACGCTGCTTTCGATGTAGCCATGTTGCTGTTAAAGCTTTCTGGTATGCAAGCACATGTTGTTGGCTGATATTGGGCTTCTCATCAACCAAGAAAAGCTCCTCTCCTCAGGGCTCTTCTTGATCCATTCTTTCTAGAGCCTGTATTTAGCTGTAGAAATTATTCTTTCTACAGCCTGCTTCAAACCAGGCACAGGACCTTAAACTTGGCTTTGCTGAGCCTCATGAGGTTTGCACATGCCCGTCTCTCAAGCTTGTCAGGGTCCCTTCTTTGCATGGTATGCTTCCCTGCACAGCTCAGTGCTGTCAGCAAACGTACTGAGGGTGCACTCAACTGCACTGTCCATGCCACTGACACAGATGTTAAACAGCACCAGTACCAATACTGATCCCTGGGGAATCATTCATCTCTGGTCTCTGCTTGGACATCGAGCTGTTTGCTGCAAATATTGAGTGTGATCATCTAGACAGTTCCTTATCCACTGAATACTGCATCCATCCAAACCATGTCTCTCCAAATTCGATATAAAGATGAAATGCAGGATTGTCTCAATTCTCTGCACAAGTCCAGGTAGATGCCATTGGCACTCTCTCCTCATCCACCAACACCATAATCCCATTGCAGAGGACGTCCGAAATTGACTGGCATGATTTTGCCTTGGTGAAGCCATGTTGGCTGTCATTCTGATTTTTCATAGCTTCCAAGATGATCTGCCCCATCAGATCAAAGTGCCAAAGTGAGACTGGCCAAGGTATGTGGTTTCCCAAGTCCTCCTTATTTCCCTTTCTGGAGATGAGGGTTACGTTTCTCCTTTTCCTGTCAGAAGGAACTTTACTGTATTGTCATGACTTCTCAAATATGGTGGATAGTTACTTAGCCACTTTATCCACCAGTGCCTTCTGGATCCATGGATACATCTCATCAACTATCAAGGATCTGTGCACCTTCAGTTTTTTTTAAATTATCTCAGACCTGGTCTTCATCTACAGTGGCCAGTGGTTACTGGTTTTCCTAGTCCCTGCCTTGCTGTCTGTAACCTGGGCAGTGCAGCAAATCAGTCATTGACTACCTCAGCCTTCATCACACACCAGGATGGTCAGACCTCCCCTTTCCTTTCAGAGACAGTCCACATTATCCCTAGTCTTTATTTCATCACCAGTATACCTACAGCAGATTTTCTTGTTGTCTGTTATATCCTTGTCCAAATTTTATTCTCCCCAGGTTTTAGCTTTCCTAATCTGATCCTTGACTGTTCAGAAAACTTCCCTGTATTCCTCCAGGGTTACCTGTACTTCCTACCCTCTGTAGGCTTCCTGTTTGTGTGCTTGAATTTGTCCAGGACCTTTTTGTTCATCCATGCTGGTATTTCAGATTTTTTTTTTTTTGCCTGACTTCCTCTATTTTGGGATGCATTGTTCTTGAGCTTGGATAAACTTGAATATTAACTGGCTTTCTGAGGCCTTTCTTCCCTTAATAAGCTAGCTTGCTTCACAAACAAATGAAACGTATATCATAAATGGATGAAATACCATGGATTACAAAGGTCAGTCATCTCCTCTGAATTCCTAATGCCCAAAACCTGTTTGCTCTCCATTTTCTCATATGCTGCAGCACAGGTGATATAAGGACAGTCTTACAAAAATAGATAGAACTGTGTCCAAGGAATGTAGAGGAGGACTGTTCAGCTGGTTCTGTAAATTTTTTTAACCTTATATGCTTTTCACCGGTGACTATTAAGGATTTATTTTGTAAGATATGCTTTAAAGAAGTAAGTGGCTGAATTCAATATGCATTGAAGACCCAGACTTTTCTCAGGCATAGTCTCAGAGCAATGCTAAATAATTTTTTCCCTTGCAAAGAAAGACAATCGTAACTAAGAAAATTCAGTAATAATTACCTAATCAAAATATATGCAAAAACAACTTAACCAAGAAAAAAAAAAGTAAGCCTCTTCTGGAATTCTGTTTACTTTTTAAATCCTGCTGTGTTTCTTCCTGGAAAGAAAGAGATGGGCAAAATAACCTAAAAGAATCAGATGTCTCAACATAGCTTAGTATTTATCGGAGCAAAAAAAAAAAAAAAAAAAAAAAGTGAAAAGGAAATTAGAAGATCAATTTTATGTGAGCAATAAACAGAATTTTTTTTTGAAATGTCAGTTCAGACAAAGAAGAATAATAAATAACAAGAGCAGCTACATTAACAAGAATAGTGATAAGCCAAGATGATTATAGTATTTTCCAGATTGTTTTGAGGCACTTTCTTCCCTTTATATGTTAGAATAAAACCTATAATCTTTTGCCAGCAAATGAGAAAACAACAATTTTTAGCTATTTGACACAAAACTGGTTGATATAAAAACCAAAAGTGCTGTGAATGGAGATGAGAAGTTTCATGACTTCATTTTATAATGTTGAGGTCATTCAGTGAACACATGTATGTAGCATATATAATTGGGAGAAAAAAAATTCAGTGCAGGCAGAAAATACAGTCAAAATCTTCTTGTTATTACTTTTATTATTTTCCAAATAAATTCGCTGTTGAATGTTGATCTATGCTGGATCTGGCTGCTTTTAATTTTTTTTACAATACATAATCAGACATTCCTGATACCAATACAGCTTGTTAATGAGTATATTATTCTGAACTTTGTGGTAGTTAGGGGCTATGGCAGTCATTTCAGATAAACTAGAAACAAATAATTAAAAGTAATTGACTTTGTTAAAATGAAAACTTAGGATGAAGTAAAGTAAATGATTATGAGTTCTGTTGAATAATAAGAGATGGCTGAATCTCTTGTTATAGGCTTCATCTGCAATGTAAAGTTTTGAAGTCATTAAATCAGATTTTATCCATATCTCATGACTTCCTATCAGCTGAGGGGAAGATTATTTATCATGCTTACATTTCTGTTAATGTAAGCATTAAATTAATTATTTAATTAATCTATCATGCTTACATTGCTGGAATTTCATTCTCACACAAATAAAAAAAAATTTGGACAAATTCTTTCTTATCTGGTGTTTCAGGAAGACAATATTGTAAACTATAATTAATTTTGCAATTTCCTTATTATATTCTTATTGCCTCTCTTCATGTTGCTTTGCTGTGTGTGTCTGTTTTGTTTTCCTGAGACCTTTACATGTTGCCTATCTTAATCACATAGGTTAGAATGTGTCTTTCCTAAAATCAGTTGGCCCAAATTTCCTAATGATGTAGCTAAAAGTGAATTTCTGGATTGAATAAATACATTGTCTTGTATTTCAGTCATTCAGGATGGAAAAGACTTCTATAAAAAAGTTAGAAGATAGACTGGTTTAATTCCTATGGTATTTATTTCTTATGGTCCTTTAAAAAAAAACCAAAAACCCAAGTCAAAATACTTAGCCTAGAGCTTTTTTGATTTTGAAAGTGTTCCATTTGGAAAAAAAAAAAAGTAATTTATTTGTTTGATTGACAAACTGATGATGAACACTACTGGTCCTGTGAAATTCACAGAGAATTTTTTGAAACTGGTGACAACACTGGTTTCGGGAAGGCTGGTGGGGAAGGCAGGTGAGGGGGGTGAAATGCTGAGGTGGTTCCTTCGCTTCACATACTCAGTCCCAGTGTCTCAGATGTCTGCTGGAGAGTTCAGAGGGTTCTCAAGCCCCTTTGTACCATAGGAGAAAGATACCTGCAGCTGCTGTATGATAAGATATTTTATAACTTTAGAGAAAGTCTGGTTAATTTATAAATGTTCATAGGATGGATACTTAATTGCAGCTAGGATTGGACACCTCTCATATGTTAGTGTTTCCTTTCGTTAGAGCTATGATGCTCTGATGTGTTTACCATGTGACAAATGAAGTGATTGACATATTGCAAGACTGAATATTTAGGGGAGGGTTGAGTTCGTTTCAGGTTCAGCTGGAATGTAATTGAATTCAAATTACCACATATATTCTAAGAATTTTAGCTGTTGATATCTTTTAGTTACAAGAAATTGCCTCAGAACATCTGAACTGAATGGAAGATATACAGTCAAGAACCTTTGATTCATTAAAAAATTACATGTTATTGTCTTAAAATTTTTCTATCTCAATGTACATTTCAATCAAGGCAATCAAGGCACCTAAGGGCTTACTTTGCATATATCATAAAGTATAGCATAAAACTGCAGGAACTTCAGCACAAGCACTTTAAATAATTTTTCAAAGTTCACCACACAAACCAGGAAGATCCAGAACCAAAACCTAAATCTGCTTACAAACTTCTTTCTTTTTGGAAGGTAAAGATTTTTTTTCTGATATTCTTTCTCAGTGAAGTAACATACTCCTCATTAATTTTAAATCAAAGATAAAATCTTTATGTCTGTTCATACTGTGGTACAAAAGAAAGCATTAATAAAATACCATCTAGAAGCAGTACTTCAGCTACAGGGCCTTCCTTGAGCTTTAACCAAATATTGAACAACATTAGATTAGTTTTCCTTCTAATCTTTTACTTCTCCTCCCATCACTGAACCCCCCACCCCGACCTATTCAAAATTCCAAATTCCAAGAGTCTGAGGATTTGGTCTCTTCAGTCGAACAAAGAGGTACAATGCCTTTAATAATACAAAATTTCTAGTCTTCTATCAAAACCAATTTTAATCTAGATTTAAGTGCTCCTACCAAAAAGGAAACATTCATGCTCTAGAAGAAAAATGTAAGTATAAGATGAAATTTGAAATAAATTTTATTAGACAGCATGTTGATGCATAATCTGATTAACAGATCAATCCTTATCAGAGAGACACGATCATTTTCCTTGGCTCACACTGAATTATTTTTAAATTATGAATTGAAACTTGAAATAAGAAAAAAATAATTATTAAATTTACCTAATTTATTTTTCTATCAAGTTGGAAAGCCTAAGTTCACGTATGTGGCAGTCATGTTGAATTTTAAATTTTCCAGGATTTTTGCAACACAGCCTACTTTCATGGAAAAAGAGTCATATTCTTGTCCTGTTCTCCAGATTTATATATAAAAAAGCAAGGAAGCAAGCCTGTTCTCCAAATTCACTAGCTCTTTCCTTTTCGCTGCTTTGCACCATTTCATTTACCCTAAAAGTGAAATCTAGACCTAAACAAAAGGAAAAAGACCCCTCCTAACAGGAAATGTCACCAAAAGGTTCATAAGGTATAACCAACAGTTTGACTCTTCCCTGAAGTCCTTGCATGTAGATAACCAATGTTTCTGGGTTTTTTTTTTTTTAAACATTATTACCTTGTGAAGTCTTTGAAGCAAATATGATCATTTGGATCACAATTTTTTCACTCCTAAGTGCAAAAGAGACTCATCCATGACTGGCTCTCTAGGAGGTATGATAAGGCATTTAAAAGTACACTTACAAAATTAAATTAAAAATTAAAATTAAAATGTTTCTCTGCACATGCATCATAAAACTAGTTCTGCAGAGAACACACTTTCCTACACATGAAGTGTGAGCAGAATTTTGAAAATAATGTCAAATGCAGATTAAAATCCACAGCATTAAAATGCAACACATTTTTTTCTTGGAAAGAAAAAAAAATGTTGTGTGCTCAAGTTTATCATGTTAGGTACCAATTAATTAATTCTGAAAATAAGAAGTTAAAGTTTTCTTATCTATTTTTGACAGTTTATTCCTCAAATAGTTAATGTATTAGCTATTAAAGGGTAATTTTAGTGATGCCAATCAAGATATCTTTAGAGTAATAGCTACTATTGCTTACAAGTGTCAGATGTTTTATTGTAAACCAGGAGAGAAAAAAAAAACAGCAAACAACAAGCCAACAAGAAACACCCACCAACCACTCACTTCCAGAAAATAAAAATCCTCTCTGCCCTCATTATTTGTGATTGTGGATAGACAAAAGAATGGAGCTCTTCAAAACAGACAATTTTAATAGAAGCCACTATTTTATATGAAAAGTGAACACTGACAAGCCTTCCATCAAATTAATTATCTGAAATTCGTAAATAAATTTCTGGAAGCTTCCCAAGTTCTCTGTAGTTTAGTGATGTCCTTTGGTTCTCATGTTTACAATTCAATGCTGAAAATTTATTGCCAACCTGAATTTGGAAGCCAGCCTATGAAATCAATGCCTTTATAAAAGACATTTCAATGAATGACAAGTTCAAGCTAATAATTTTTTGTCTCTGAAATCCCAGATAATTTTCTATGATTCTGTAAACTTGGAATAGTACATTTGACATCTTTAGAAGCTACAGAAAATTGTTTTGTAAATGTACCATTTTTAATGTGTTTTGCATTATTTTAATCTATTCTTGAGTCAAATTGTACAATAAATTAAGTGATGAAAGATTGAGAAAGAATTTCCACTTGCCTAGATATATTAGGAAAAAAAAAAACACCTGGATTTTACAGATTTTAAATTCAGGAGCCAGCTGAAAAAAAACAAAAAATTGTTTCATACAAAGCAGTAAAATATTACTTAGTCTGTTTTACAGCTAGAAAAATCAATCAGGATTGTCTCAAAGTCACTAATATTCCAGAGGTTTGAACATTGGTTTCATTGAGATTCTGCTGCAAGACTGGCACTCAAATGCAGTAGAACATAGGTCATAAACAAAAGGTAAAATCCTAGAATAACTAAATCTGGAAACCATTTCCAGGCACATAATGCACAAGAAGATGGTTAAAAGCGATCAGCAAGGATTTGCAAAGGAGAAGCCCCATGTTTGACTACATGTGAGAGTCTTCTGCAATTGAATGACTCAGTGGGTAGATGAGGGGAGAGCAGCGGACATTGGACACCTCATCCTGTGGAAGGCTTTTGGCTCTGTCTCATGTAAGATCTTATAAGACAAGTTGCTGAAGTACGGGCTGGATAAGCATGGAGGTGGACTGAAAACTGTTGAGCAGCTGAGCCCAAAACATTGGGATCAATGGCATAAAGTCTGGTTAGAGGCCAATACCAGGCAGTGTATCTCAAGGATCCATACTGAGTCCAGTCCTCTTCAAGATCTTATTAATGATGTAGGGGAAATTCTGAAAAAATTCACATTCTGTTCCACAAAACAGATAATTGGCTTGTGGAGAGGTAAGAGGGCGAACCTAGGACCCCCTGCCAACACTAGACATGGCAATGCAGGTCAACAATACCTTGTGTGACTCTCATAAGAAACCATCAACATAATAAATAACTTTCTCAAAAAAAAGTCATTCAAATAAATAGTCGAGTGAAAAGTTATGACTGAGGTGTAAAACCAAATGCTACAAAATCTTGAAGCCAGAGAAGCTATTACTGAATGAAAAAAACAAGTTTCACTACTTTGACAGTTGATTCCTACCGATGGATGTTAATATATAACAGAACAAAAATATGTTTTAAAAGCAATTTCAATTGAAACAATAAGACAACAACTGAGGAGGAAGTTAATACTAAAAAGAATGCTTGAGAGATTAGAATGTACAGAAGAGAAACACAGCAAAACAGCCATTATTAGAGACTAAGAAAGCCTTGTTTTAGTCTGGGCTCATGCTGGAGTCCCAACATACCCGAGAAACTCAAATCAATGTCATGACATTGCCTCAAATGTTCATCAGGCATACATATATATTATATATATTATATATATATTTATACACACATGTATGGAGCTGATAAAATGGCTGTAAAATATCTTACTCCAGAATCCTCTACCAGGAAGTGTAATGAAAAAAATAAAACCAAAGAAATGAAAAAAAGAAAAAAAAAATCAATGAAACCGAATAAGCAAGTATCATCAGCTGTGATAGCTGGTGTCACATATTGAACAACCAGAATTTGTCATTCTTACTTGGTGCCAACTCTCTTCCCTGGCATCCTCACCAAGAACCTGATGGTCAATAGAACCTTCATGCAAATTTTATAAAGCAAGTTAAGGGGAGAGGTACCAACTTCTATCTGAATTGCCTTTTGTGGCAATTCAGAATATATGGGAACTTTTTCATGCCCCTTGCACAGACAAAACTCGTCATGCCTTAGCATAGTTCCTTCTGGAGCCATCTACCTTCTGGCTTTCAGTTTAACTTTTTGTGCACTAGATTTGGGTATCTTAGATCAATATTCAAGCCTAACTTACCATTAGCTGACCATGCTGCTTAGAGTGAGGCATTTTGTGTAAGTTCTGAACTCATTACCAACGAGGAGGATGAGATGGGTGCCCCTTACTTTTCCTAAGCCCTGGCTTCTTTAAGGGAATGCTGGTTGTTTCATCTACAGCTCCCTTTCCTGGTCTCTGACTCTCCTACAGAAACCACGGCAGTCCCTGAACAGCAAGAGACCTATCATGGTGGAGAAACACAGGAAGCTCAGTCCGTAAATCCTTCTACAATTTCCTGTTACTATTATTTTATAAGAATTCTTTCTTTATTCTTTTTCTTAGAGATCTTTCCATATAATGCTCTTTCTTGGTCTGATTCCTCAATATGTGCAGCATTTCAAAGCTTTTCATTTAAAGCAATAACATTTCTCCATTTGTATGGCATTTTCGTTCTTAAAGCAATAATAATGTCAAAACAAAACAAACATCTTCTCAACTGCAGTAAATTATCTGGCTTTCCATTCTCTGTGCAGAGCAAAAATAGCTTCACTTTATTTCATAAAGTGAATGTTTTCAGGCTGTAGCATGGCTGACATGAGTACTGCTCAAAGGCAGAATTTAACCTTTCATATCTGGTTTAAAGTGCTCAACTATTCTCCCATAATTTCCAGCAATTTTTGGCCCTGAGTTTCTATGTCTTACATGATCAATTAATTAGAAAACAGAGCATCACTTGAAGAAACAAGTGATTTATAATGGAAGATCCACTTCTGTAATTTGCAATGTTACTGGAATCTGTTAAAATAGTTAACCCACAAAATACTGGTGCATGTTCTGCTGAGAAGCTGCTCTTTTAAATTTGACCCCAACAGTAAAATAATCCTCACAATTAGTCAGGATGAGGCTAATATTAGAGCAGCTCTTTGCAGAGAAGTGCAGGCAGGCAGGTGTAGATATGTCAAGGCAGGCACATGTAAACCTGTTGTGATTTCAGAGCTGCATAGTGGAGCTGCTTTTAGAACAAGTTAGCACAATTTCTTTCTGATAAGGGTTATTTATGTGCTTGAATGATAGTGTGGTTTCTATAGCTACAGCTGGCTGGCATCTGGACAGCTCAGGGGATGGCGGGAATATTCACAGTACTCTCTTTTTTCACACATACAGACACATGAACCAGAGTGACAGGAGCAGAACAACTCCAGTGCAGATCCTCTTTGTGACACATTTCTTTTGCCACCTTTCCAGCCGCACCTCATAAAGCAGAGCATGCTCCATGACTCCATATGCTGCATTGGGTACCACTTTCCACAGCTTTGGGTGAACCCATCAAGCATTCTTAGTCCCTTGCACAGAAACTCTTATTGTCTGTATGCAGCAAAGTAAATAATTTTGAGCTGTTGAAGGATGGGGATCAAGATCCAGATCTACTGTGATTATTACTGTGATTAGATTCACTGTGATGATTGTTTTAGAAATCAGAATTTAAAAAGTTAATGAGGCAGAAAGATGTTGTACATGAAGTGGCTTAGATAAGAAAATCAAACAAACAAATAAAGGATGCTAGTTTGTATACCTACAATCAAATTAAATTTATGGTTGTTTCTGAGACAAAATATCACTGCATGGAGTATCAGCTGCATGGAATTATATACGTCTTAAGAGCTCTACCATACATCCATGCTTATCACAAGAAGAATATCAAATACTTTAGTATTTCTTTACAGAAGAGCAATAAAAATATTAATCATTTTTCTCCTCTCTTCTCGCAGCTGAACCACTTAGGTAAGCCACAAATAAGCCTGATTTGTTTACCAGTGGATTTTGCAAAACAGTTATGTGTTTTTTGATAATTATTTGGAAAGTAAAATAACTGAAATATTAACATTCAAAAGCCTTGTGTGAATCTATTCTGAAGTGAATCCTTTAGGAGAGAATTAGAATTATTTGCAGAATTGGTTTACTAGAAGTTGAAAAAGAGGATGTAGAATAAAAGCATTTTATGTGGAAATAGTGTATTTCTAACCAAAGTGTTCAACTGATAAGTGACATAAACTTATTAAAACCTAGAATTAAAAATCCCATTCTACTGCCACTGAAAAGTTAATCACAGTGTGAAGCTAATCCTGGATATCAGGATTTTCCCACCAATAAGCTCCATGGTATATAAAGTAGGCCCTACAGTAGCACATCTATGCTTTACGTGCTAAAACTTGAGCCCATATGAACCATCTTAAGTTTAAAATAAATAAATAAAAAGAAAGAAAGAAAATGAAAAAGAACCACAATAATCAGCATTTAAGTTAATATAGGAACATGAAAGGATGTATATAATAATCTACTTAGTGGAAGCTGCTTGTGCAGTAATTCTCAATAAGTACTGGATCTTTGGGTCTTCTGTGAAGCAGAATTGCTTAAATAGAGGAAAAACTGTTTTCCACAACCATCAGAAAAATAAACTAAAAAAGCCAGCAGACCTAGCTATATTTCATTAGGATTGTTTCAGTAGCTTTGCAAGATAAGTTCAGTTGATGGAAGCTTTTAACACCACAAATACTCTACTGCAACAACAAAGATATGTTAGAGTAGTACTTCAAACCTCAGGAGCTTAGTCCTATTGCTTTACTTGAAATTTTTGCAGTAAGGCAGAGAAACCTAATGGACAATTATTAAGTTACTTAGTGAAGTGTTTAGGCTAGCCGAGAAATTCAGAATAGCACTTCTATAAAAAGGTTGGGCAAACATTTTCAGAATTCCTTCAACAGTATAACATTGTACAAAACTTCTCATTGTTAAGGCATATGAGCATAGCCTGAACGAGCCAGTGTGCTTCTGCAGACACACAGAATTTCCAGCAGGACAACTGTTTACTGATCTTCTTCCCATCCATTAGTCTAAGCAAATTTGCATGAAACATAACCCCAGTAAATGTCTCCACACTTTAAAAATAAAAATCAACAGTATACACATCCCCAAAACGACACTATTTTAAGGACTTTTTAAATATGGTTTCTCAGTGTATGGACAATTAATTGTTCCAGCCAAAAATCCTCTCTCAGTAAAAATAAAAATACCTTCCAAGAAAATCAGTAGACACTTGTTTATTTTCTACTTGTTTTGTATAAGATTGGGTTAGGACCTCAGAATATCAGTTTCAGGTGGTAGGAATTTAGAAAATGTGTTGTAAATTGGATAACTAGTTTTTTTTTAATTAGCTGTTTTGATGAGGAAGCATGCATAGTCAAAAAAGGCATCAGAGAGCAGAAGAAGGAAGTTTTTGAAAGTTAGAATGTCAGATTGAGCTGGACTGCTGCCTGAAATGTACTCAAAGATTAGCCTAAAAGTCCAAAGTGTAAATAGCATTGAAGAAAGTAGTTTTCCTGTAAGAAAATTATGTTTTCCTCTCTTTACACTGTTGCCACATATGTACTTGAAAACTCAAAGGGTGGTTCAAGGTATAGTGACATGTTGAAACAATCACAGAGAAAAGAAAATTGATGTTTCTCTCTCAGGTTCATCTTTAAAGCTTGCCTTTTAATGGCTTTTCAAGGTCTGATTTTTTTGTGATTTCTTTGTTTTTATGCTTTGTTATAGAATATGAGTTATGACTTAATTTTCTGAATTTGATTTTGAGATGCATGGCATTTGTTTTCTTTCTTGTCCTGACACATTCTTCTCTCGGGTACAGGTTGCAGACCTTCCCTTCAACTGCTATGAAAGATAGCAGTAAATGGGTAGGAATACAAGAAGTTCTTTGGGTATGCCTAGGTTCAATCTAACATTTTTTGGGGCATGCCAGCTTCTGGAAAATGGCAGGGAATATTAAATTCCCAGGAAGTCAGAAGCAATCAAACATATGAAAATTACCTAACTGTGATCAAAGAAATAAGCAAGAATTGCTGGGATTAAGATGATGTTACTTATCTAAAAAACCAATATGCTTTCTCTAGTATATGCATAATACTGTTTTCACCTCTTAAAACAAAACAAAACAAAACAAAACAAAAAAACAAACAAAAAGAAACCCAAAAACAAAACAATAAAAAAAACACCAAACCCCAACAGATTTTGGGGTGGTTGAAGTTCCCTTCAAGAAGCAATGGAACTTGTCTGGTTCTTTCTTGTTTATTTGTTTTCCTGTTTTATTTTTTGTTTTGTTTTGTTGTTTTTTTTTTATTTTTTCAAAGTTTTTTTTTTTATTTTGTGCAAATTGACATAAAGATTTTATTAGCTCTTCCTTAAACATTACCTGTAGACAAGGAGCACCCATTCTTGAACTGTTAAACCACCAGACTTCAGAGGTCACCTTTCATACATGAAAAGGTAATAATAATAAAAATCAAGAGATCAGATAGTTTTGTTTAGTGATCCTGATTACATCTTTGAAATTTTTCCCATTTTGAACTCCCAAGTAAGGATTATAAAAATGCTTCTCACCACACTATCATGAATTTAAAATCTACAGTGAAATATCCATAGCATATCACTCTAAGGCGCCAACATAACGGAAAGCTTTTCTAATGTCCTAGGTCTCTGCAATAGGAGGAATGCTTTTAGGTGTCAATAAACATATTTTGCATCTTACAAAGATAAAAAAGGGCTAAAATTCTTATTTTATTACAGTCTTATACAGTTGTAAAACTCCCAGTAGGTTCCATTTCTGATTGTCTTTCCAACTCCATTCCACAATGACACTTTTACATGCCTGCTGAGGTTTTGGTCCCCTCCTGCTCTTTTCTTTTTTTCTTTCTTCCTTCTTTTTTTCCCTTTTAGTTTTTTTTCTCCATTTAAAGGTGAGCATTAAAGAAACATCAAGAAAATGCTCAGAGCAAAAAGTGTGCACTTGTCAGAATCCTACAAGCCAGTAAATCAATAAGGAGGAGAGACAGGGAAAGCAAAAATTGTTCTGCATGATCTTTGGAGAAAACCAATATACAAATGCAATGTGTATTTTGCAAAGAATGTCAGGAACAGTTAATTTATGTCCTGGATAATGCAAAGGAAAAATTAGAAATATGGTACAAACTGAATTTAATTTTCAGTGGCAAGAAATTGTTTGTTTCCATTAACACTTCTATTTAGTATCAACCCAATATATTAACTACACTAATAGCCTGAAAACATCTGCTTTATCCCTGAGGAATGAAGACTCCAGAGAGATCTGCTGCAACAGCTGTTTGGTGCATTTGGCTGTCCCTACAATGACTTGCATTACAAAGTTCTTTTCTTGGACAGTAGAAAAAGCAAACAGGAAAACATAAGCCAAGTATATTTTTTGAAATTTTGCTGTTCCAATATCAGCAATCAGTTTGTGGATCTTTTTTTAGAGGACTGCTTCTCTAATCATTATGTTCTCTTTTTCTCTGCCACTCTCCAATAATAATGGAAAATAAATATTTCAACCCTGTTGCAGTAAATCTTGAAAACTAATTGTGGTTGGTTGCTCGCTTGCTTGCTTGGTTGGTTGCTTGGGTTTTTTATTGAACCCAAACTATCTATCACATAGAAGCAATGAGAAAGCAGGAGACCAACAAATTTTCTGCTGGTTGCATTAATAAAAACTTGGTGAACAATTAGGAATTTCATATTACAAATCTGCTCTGAAGAAATAGCAAGGATGAAACTACATTTCTGACAAACACACACAAATTATAATATTCTAATATTGTTTACTTTTTCTTTGGTAATGCACACCAACACAAAGGTAAGGGAGATCTTCACTCCTTTACGGGAAATTCCACTTCCAGAAATACCTGAAATTTTAGGAGATTAATTCTTAGTTTCTGAATGTGTTTTCCCTTTGAAAACATTCCAGTGATTTTAGATGTATAGGTAGTAACTATGCAGATTTTACTGTTTGTGAGTGGCTTGGTACTAAGATAACATAGGCCAGCTCTTCTCTGGATTTATCTTGGCCTGAGAGAATAAGTTATGTCTTGTTTAAACATAAAGAATTACATAACCATCAGGTAACTATTATCTGATTTGTTTCAGATCTGTTTAGCTTTATGTAATCATATGATGTAACTCTATATATCTCTATTTGTATTTTTGCATTTTTTTGAAAGAGTTATTTGCTGTAGAATGAACCTACGATCCTAAAATAAAATCCAGAGTATAATAAAGTCATAAAATGAGAAGAGGCCTTGAAAATATTGTTCTGGGATTCTGCCATTGGAATAGGATGCTACAAGGTGCAAACAGCTTACTAGTGCTTAGCTTCTGATCACTGAATGGATGCAATATTGCATCCTGGTTAAAATGAGCTTTAGAATAAAGAAGTATTCAATCTATGTAGAACAAAGCATATAAAATATAATCAGACTTGTAGACCAGTGAATAAAGATTAATGAGTAAAAACTTCTAACAGATATATAAAATGTCCTCAAGCAAATATTTTGGTCACAGGCCAAACATTTTTTCCCAGTGACCCACAAAATGAGAACTGACGAACTTAGGTGGATATAGAGTTTTTATATGAAATGTTGTAGTTTAAAACTAGCTGGGAGTTAAATTCCAAATAAACTGTGTCCCCTTCGCTGTGTCCCCTTCTGGTGAGAGAGGGGCAAAGGCAGAGACTAAGGCTTGAGATAAAAATTTACTGAAAACAAACAATGGGATGAGAAATGAACAGTAACAAAAATATTAATAACAAAAGCATACAAAAGAGAGGGTGATTTACACACAGACAAGGTACTCACCACCTTGACTCGGTTCCACATGGCCACTGAGACAAAGAAAATTGAAGGATGATATTTCAGGATCTACAAGTTGTTTCCAGTTCAGGAGCTAAACAACTACAGGAATCATTTGACCTCTTTTGGCCTTGATTTCATGCATATTTCTATGTATTTCCTGAAATTTGTGATATCAAAAATAGCTATTTCCACAAGGAGCTAACTTGGAAACCTGTAACTGTTAGCAGGAAAATATGAAGAAATAATAATCATTCAAGAGTGACAGGAGCTATCACCAAAAAAAAAAAAAACCATGGAGTTTTTAAAAACAAATCTAAATGTACTTGAAGGTAAAAGGACTTAGATAAGTCCTTATACCACTCTCAGTTTGGGGAAAGTAGACGAAGCTTTGGAAGTCATTATCAGTGAGTTAGTGTCCACAGTGAGGTGAAGGAAAGGTATTAGGAGGAATTCTTTGCTATGGAAGGTCTACTGTGTCTAAGCCTTTCCCATAAGGAAAGATGCCTCTCTTATTTTGAAGTCCTGGAGAGTCCAGCCTGCCTGGAATTTCTGTGATGTCTGAGGTAGTGGCAGCACAGGATGGGAAGGAAGTTGAATAATTTACTCCAGATTTTTGGGTGTCTGAGGTTGAGTGAGATGTACCACAGGGGATGCGAGCGCTTATAGAAGCTGTCTAGGATGTTTTTACATTCAATGGTGGAAAAGCAGAGTAAGACTTTTGTGATAACAAGATAAAGAACCTGGGAGATGTATTACTTTAGACACTAATCTTTGAGAATTCTTATAAAATAATTGTAAAGTACTTGTACTAATACTTTGAAGTGATAAGTGATCTGAGTAAATTGTCATTTGCAACCAATGAAATGAGATTCATCAGATAAAAATGAAAGGTGGGCATATTGAATTAGGCTGTTGAAAGTCTACAAGGAGATGTTTAAAGATAACCTATCACCTTTTTTATATATCTTGGACACCTTATCTTAGTTTGCCAAAGTGTTTGCACATTTTCAATAAATAATAAATTAGAAACTAGATTTTTTTGTCCTATGAAAACATTTTATAGTAATATTTGGTCTATTTTTGTCATACTGTTTAAAGGAATGGTTGAATTTCAGAAACAATACTAGTGTGGCTGGTCAGAGTCTGACAAACAGTATGAGCTGTCAAGTAATTAAACAATGGGGTAGTCTATTATTGTTTTAGTTTCATAGTCAACATTTTCTATTACCCATTGTATTGTACAGGTGTTGTTCATATCTGATTTTTTTTTCTTTTTCTGGAATCAATGTTGTTTTCGTTTCATAGTTATTTTAGCAGCTTGACTATCCTTGTCCTGTTTAATTGCCTACTGGATTAGTGCCCAGTATAACAGCAGATTTTTAATTTTTAAGTAGTACTTCTAGAGTGGATGATTTTTATTTTTGTCAATAAATTTTACCAATTTTCTATTTTTCTTTCTTCAGGGTCATCCAACATCCAATTTTTCTTTTATCTCTCAGGTGTCCCCACTATTAATAATGCAGGATATTTTTTGATATTTTTAAGTCCAATTTACTGAATCAGTTCATAAAAAAATTCCTTTTCCAGCTTCCCAAGCTACTAAAATTTGTCAAAGATGTCCTTTTTAAAGTCTTTTCAGAGGAATTTCTAATGACAGAGACTGATTTACTTACAACAGTGTCAGAAGCAATGCTTCGTATATAGTTTTATATATATATATATATGTATATATTGCTATGGGTAAGTCTGCATTCTTTTAAGCTTTAATGTAATAGCTTTTGTAGTATCCATTTGGTCAGATGTAAGGAGTCTGTAAGGAGTCTGTACAATTGTCTCTGTACAAATCAAATCTATTTGAATCACCATATGTGGAGCATTACTTAAATTATAAACTTTAATATTATGAAAGTGTTATCTAAATAATAATTAAAATGTATGGGGAATTAAGATCCTTTGATATCCTGTTTCAGTTTCTGCTACTTGAGAGTTTTTTGAAGCACTGGTGTTTTCTAATTATATTTATTAGGTTTTGCTCTTGGTGCTATATATCTAACTGCCTTTTCTGGCAAACTTCTTGTTGAGTCCTATACATATTTCTGACAAATGTTATTATCTGTTTGCTGCAGGTAAGGTGTTTCATACTGATGCAAGCAATTTCTCTGTATGCATGTTTTATCCTTCTCTAGATATTAGAGTTAAATGTTACTGTTCCTTGAACTCCATGTATGATACAGAAGGCTGATATTAGATCATGCATGTAGAATTTGTCTTTTCCCAAATAAATACAAAAGCAAGCAAATTATTATTTTATAATGCATCATTTTTTATGAACATTAATTCTCTCAGTTTTTCTTTATAAGACACAGATTTATCAGTTTTCTAGTAGAAAAATGTTGTGGGCTTTACTAATAGATACTAGGTTTTTCATATAAAGTCTATTCTACTTTTTTGTAATCTGGATCAAGGGGAAATACCTTCTTTTCCAGAGTGAAAAGTCACATAAACCCCTCAACTTCTACTCCTTAGACAGCATATATTAGATCTGACTTTCAAGCTTAAATTGTGCACTGTTATTTCAAACAAGTGTTACCCTCATCTGACAGGGTCACCCCTTATAATTAAGAATGATTGTTAAAATAACCAGATTTCCAATGCAGATTTTGAAAGCAAAGCTAGGCATGTAATGACAATACCTGTGAGAAAAAATGCGGTAGGAAAATTATGTGAATTGAAGACTAAGACTACCCACAGTAATGTGCACAATTTCTTCCCAGTGTTATGATACTAAAAAACCTGCATTGGGATGTATGATGTCAAAACCAAATTGAAACTTTTTATTTTGGCCTAATTGATAAAAAAAATATTGTTTTCTACTCACAGCAATGAGTCTGAAGCTGCAATATGCTATTAAGTGATTTGTATATATTTTTTTTAGTTTTAGACATCTGAATGCTAATTGTTATTAGTATTATATATGCATAGTGTTTATTTCCTTGTTTTTTTATACAATAAAACAAAACCCACAATGCTCTGTGGGTTTGGTCTGAATCTTTATGAGTCAGACTGAAACAGAAAGCCAATCTTTTGTCTGGTATTTCACCAGTTCTTAACCTCTCTTTTTACCAGGTTACAGAAAAAGACACCTGTAGGAATCTCTTCAAAGTGTTCATACAGAAAAGCAGTCTGTGTGATCATGCTTCCTTTCACCATAAGGAATCCTCAAGCAAGTAAGTCTCCCTTATATTCCCTTGGGCAGGTCATGAACAGCTGAATATTTATTTATCATCTGTCACCCTACCTGCACTCTTCAGTTCAGCCAATAACATAGTGAATTCTAGCTAGTAATCAAATTTTGAAAGGTAAAGATAGTGGAAGATTCCATTGGGAAAACCAGGTTACAATTTAATAGATTTCATCATCAGAAACTCCAACTTATAACTTATCCTTTATTAATGTCATGTTTCTCATGATTGTGATCAGAATGTTTACTTCTTTCAAATAACAAGACCATTCGAAAAAATCTTTTACTACTCATTTTTCAGCAAACTTAAAGAAAGTGTGAAGTTAAAGTGTGAAGTAAGTTCAGTGGTTCTTTTCTCACACGTGAAAATTGACAAGGCTGGGTTAGACTGAATACCAGGAACCTAATAAGATGTGGTCCAGTAACATCTAGGAATAAATTCTTGTTTCAGAGCAAAACACGTCCTTCGGCTGTTATGTAAACATGATCTAAGGCTTTTTCAGCTAAAAATAATTTAAGATCCATTATAGGCCATTATTCTTTTTCACATAGAAATTACTGACAATGGCCTACATGGGGTTAAAAAAACTATGTTAGTGGTATGCACTACTTAACAAAAATTATTTGTTGTTAAAATAGCTCACAGTAAAGACAGGAAATTACAAACATGATGGTTTAGTGTTGAAGGCTATTTTCCCACATAAATGGACAAAATCTCTGGATTGAGAAAGGATCAGACACTGTTATCCTTTTTGTACTAAATACAACCTGAAAGCACAGAGAATTCTCTTAAAGCTACTGGGACCATCTGTGGACTAAGGATTTGTTTGGGGTATAACCCACATAAATCTATAGACCTAATCCTAAACATGTAATTTTCACTGTTGTCAACAACTAGTGGTGTATACTCTTTCTCTCTCCATGAAACAAATTATTAATATGTAAAATATTTTCTCAAATAAAAACAATTTTGCCACGTCTGTTTGAAAGCCATTGGTGTAAAAGGTTGAAGTCATTAATACAATGTTTCAACTTGTATTAATGACTAAGTAACAAGCTAACAAAGCTTGTTTGTAGCTGCTCATTCACACTGGCATCCTAGCATGAGACTGGGAAGAATGTTTTTTCTTTCTTATGAAAACAGGTGCTGCTTCACCTGCCTCTGGTCAGATGGCCACCCTGTCCCTTACCCCCCAACCCACTCAATTTTTCAGCTAGGAATATAATGACTAATATTTCTGTTATTACCAGACCTCACACTATAAATCTCTCCTGATTTTAAAACACCTCCATGTTTTATTTTTAAAAACAGGAATTTAAATTGCACTAGCACTTTTCCACTTAGCCTACATACCTTGGTTTTCTTCAGTGAAGAGCAACTGTAGTAAACATTGCAGAATTTGTTTGTTGGGGCTGGTTTATTTGTTTGCTTCTTCCTTGCATAAGCTTTCCTGAATCTGTAATTCAGTTTCACTTATCTAAAATTTTACTTATAAAAAGAAGGGAAAAAAAAGGAAAATAGAAAGAAATATGTTGCATAATTTGGTTTATCATGATGCCAGCTTTTAGATGATTGAATCAGTTGATTGCAGGATATTATTTCTGTAAGGTGAGTTCTCAGTGAAAGAGAGGTGAGTAAAATGTGGGTTGCTTTTTTCAGACAGACGATTTTGAAAACATTGATGACCTCAGTTCCAAAATTGCTGCTTGGTAGTTGCTTCAGTAAAGAATTGTTCTGGGATAGCTATATATTTGCTATGGAATGGTTGGAAAAAAATAGAGTGTGAAATGAATTTTGAAATCTTACTTGAGTCTTGCAGAATGATTCAGGATCATTTTCAAAGTGGATTAGCATTTAAAGCATTTTATTATCTTATTATCTAATGTCATACATAAAGTTTTATAACCATCAGTTTAGTATTTTAAAGATTCTTAATATTGTTATAATAAAACTGACTACTGCAGCTAATTTTATATTCCATAATAAAAAAATAAATCTGTGCTGGTAAATCAGTCATCCTTTAAACTCTTAATAAAAGGAAAAAATGCCTGTATTTGGACAGCATTTTGTTTTAAGTGCAGTAATATATAATGTGGTCGATTGCAGTATTTAAGTTAAATATTGATTCTCTTTCCTATCTTATTTGCTAAATTAAGTATTGGTTTACACATTTTCCAATAGCTTAAAACTAAAGTGGCAGCAAATACTTGCTGATGTCATAATGTGCTTTAATTTTTCTCATAAGAAAAGAGAAAAAATTTGTTTTAGTTTTATCATCCTAAGAACAATAAATAGATGATCTTGTAAGCACTTTTGACAATGGTATTAGAATATCTAGGGTTTACTTTTTCACAGAATTATATTTATATAATGAAGCATTATACAAACATGCGTGTTTAACTTTGGTTAATGTATGTGTTCAACCTCAACAATATACGTCTGTCAGCTTTGGAAACTGTTTAAAGCTTATGGATGACAGAATGTTTACAACATCCATTTATGGCTTCTGCTCCTCCTTTTATGCTAGCAAGATCCAGATTTTCAGTATCCAGAGGAGGATCTAGATATCCAAAGAGGCAAGGTTTGCATGTAAGCCCTTGGATTACGACAAGGTTTTCCAACTATAAACACCATCTCCTCATGTGGTAACACCCCCGGTGTGTTTTATCCTTTCCAGAGGTTTCCACATCCAAAACTTTCCATATTAAATCCCTTGGGCTCTTAGTTCTCCTGTTTAATGTGAGATGACCTCCTTTTTAAAAATCCACAGTTGCATTTGGTTGCTGAGACTTAGGAAAACAAAAGAACAGCTTAAAAAGTGCCTAATCCCCCACAGTTCTGTGGGAAGAATACATGCCTGCAAGCTGCTTAAAGTGAGGTCCCCAGTCTGCAAGGTAGTCGTAGCTCTGATCCATGTCTGAGGTGTTTGAACCCAGTGAGCTGAGGGATCCTGCCAAGGAGCCAGTCCCCTCAAACGCGTAGGTCTGAAGCGAGTCATAGGGAGGAACGCTAGGATCCATATTTGCTTCTTCCAGCTTTTCTGAAATGAATTGCCTGAAGATTGCGCTGTCTGGGCCAACCTGCAGAGACTGCCTGTAGAGGCTCTGGATTTCAGAGGCCACCTTCTTCCGAGGTTTGTGCGTTCGCATGACAGTGCGTGTCCTCAGTGCTGAAATATCAAAGGCTTCTGTGTCCTGCTCGCCCCCTCCTTCATCGTCATAACTGACAATGTTCTCTCTGAAGTCTTCCATCTTCTCTGAAAAGGGAGGCTTCTTCTGCTGCTGCTGCTGCCTTATGGCGACAATTGCCAACAGGAACACTGACAAAATAAAAAGAAAAGAGAAAGGACAAGAGAAAAAATTAAGGAGAACTAGATACTATGAATGTGCTTGGAAAGATTTAAAAAATCACTTCTTATCTTAGTATCAAGGCTGTTGAATAGTGAAGCTATCTTAACAAATTTATAGAGCTGTAATTTTTATGCATTTTATGGTTTTGAGATGAGCAATGGGTGTGTTGGAAAATGGCTACAAAGGGACTTATAAAAAAAGCGAATTAAATGGAGCAATTCTTTTGGTAGATGCAAATTTGAAACTGATAAAAACACAGGTTATGCTATTTGAAAGTGCCTTTTTTATCACATAATATATCCATTTCACATTCAGAATTTAAATTCTTAATCTCTATGTGTCTCTCTGATAAAAGCCCCATCATGATCAAATGAAAAATGAGACAATGAGCAAGATATACTCCTCACCTGGTTGAATCATTAAGTTCCACAGACTGTGCTGAATGGTGTTCAACTATTTCTGTTGTGCTGATTTTAAAATTTGAAGAGTCCCTAAATTCTGTGTCATTTTTCTGTCAAGCCTATGAATCCAATGATCTTATTTCCTTAATATGTGAAAAGTTTCTTACATCTTCTGTTAAAGCATTATTATTTAATCCCACATAATTTCATTTTAACTGAAGCAATCCCTTTGAATTGGTCTATGATTTTCAAAGAGATTAATTCTTTCAGTTTTAACTATATCTTACTGCAGTTCTATGTAACAGGTATTTTGTGGACTGTAGTGTTTTTACTCAGAACATAAAAGGATACTACTATCAAGAATTATATCATTTTACTTAAGAACATGAGGAACCTGAAGCAGTTCTGTTTTCTACCTAGAATAGTTTACAATAAACTATTCTATTTGCATGGGAGATACCAACACAAGACTTGAAAGCGCAGAAAACAAGAATTTTTACTATGTATTCACAAAACAGGTGGATTTCCAAATGCTTTGCCTGGTGAATTCTTCTGATGGTATACTTTCTACTTGAATATTAAATTTTCAGATATAAATGGCAAACATTATATAGAGAACATTTTATTATTTAATTGTAAATAATTTCAAAAATATATTCAAATAATTAAGGAATTTAAAATATGTGTATTTGTAAATAGTGTAGTAGATTAAGTTCTTTCTTCTTTTGGACTAATATATTTTTCTATATCCCTGTTTTGACCTTGGTGATACGAATAGTTCCAGTAGATGCCATGGGTTTATTCCACCTGGAGAGAGAACCTTTTTGTAAGAACCCAAGATAATGCAGTGGTGCAATTTGCCTGATCCTTAGATCCTGAAGTCAATAACACAAAGTGAACCTATTCAGATACCCTGCAACCGGCAATCAAAACTTGAAATGCACATTGACCTGTAAGCTTAAACTGACCAAAAGACATAAGGCAGATATCTAAGCTCAGATTTAAATAAGACAACTCTGGAAGTGCAGGCAAGCCTAGAAAAAACAAATTAATTGTATATTCCCATGCCTTCAATTGGAAACCAGGGCCTGGATGAAAAGGAATATGATGAATCCCTGGGCTTTTCCATGAAGTCAAGAAATGGCTAGTGTCTAGAACGGCCAACCTTGAGTTGCTGGTTTGGTTCTGAGTGCTGTTTGCCAGCTGTGCACAACCCTTTACAGAGGTACTAGAAAAACTCCTGTGCATTTGAACCCTTCTCCATCCCAGTTTTCATATTGAGAAATTCCCAGATGTATTGGAAGTTAAGCTGGTGCCTCCTGAGAGGAAAAAGGAGATGCTCAGCATTTGGAGAAAATGCTGTATAGAGACGAAACCTTAATTGGGAAAGAAGCTCCCTGTGTCTGGAACTTTCTGGCTGATGTCAGATTCCCTGTTTCTTTTATTATTCATAATTGATCTCAGTTCTACATTTGCCATTCCTAAGGAAGAATAAGTAGGATGCTACTTCTTTTAATATATTCATACACTAGCAAATTTTCTTGGATAATGCTGTCTTCAGCTTTACCTGTGATCAATAAAGACTTTGGGCTCTGAAATCTTTGTTATTGCACTGTCAGGAGAGTAAGGAGGACGATGACTCAACTACACCTAACTTTTAGAAAATTATGTTAGAATTCAAACTTTACTGAAAACTGGGGAAAGGAAGGGAGAAATTATAGTTAAGAAAAGAGGAAAGAAATTAAACATTTGGTTTTTTTCAGTTTTTACCAATGGCCCAGTACTTCCAGTTTTTGAGTCAAGGGTCCATCTTTGTTACTTAACCAACCCCTCTGTAAAAGGAAGCAAAGTCATTTTTCTTACTTGTACTTACCTAGGAATATTATTATGCAAGCCAAAGCAGCAACTAAACCCTCTGTGCTGAGACCCAAGGAATACATGAAAGCTCCGTATCGGCAGTAGAAGGTGTAAACTTCCGTGTCACAGTCGCAGACAGTGACAGTGAGAGTATTTGTGCTCGTCAGCGGTGGGGTTCCATTATCCTGAATTAAGATTGGCAAGTAGAAAAAAAACTGCTCTTGCCTGCTGAAGCCACTTTTTCCTGTGAAAATTCCAGCTGTGTTATCTAGAGAATAAATTATAATGATGATATGCATTTATGTATCTTGTAACCACAACAGTAATATTTAGTGGTATCTGACCTATTTAAAAGCAATCATACTCTGCAAAGCTACACATTAGCAAAAGTTAAAAACATAAAAGCAGGCACTGACATTTGGTGCATATTTTGTCAATTGTGAATAAATTGTATTTAGTTGTGATATATGTACTCCAGGGTCAATCATAAAATTTGACCGAGGAGCTCTAGTTTTAATGTTCAGAGCTAAAGAAGTTAACATCTTTTTCAGTAGCTGGCACCTGCTCAGACTAATTAATTGATTCTTAAAATGGTTCCATGTATCCAGCTGCTTCCAAGCCAGAAGTTCACAGATAAAATACAGACAGTTTGTCAATCAAAAAGGTTAAAAAGTGTTTCTAGCAGCACATAGTGAAAACAGGTGGCAAGGGAAAGAAGGAAAAGCAAGAAAAAAGTCCACTAAAAGGGTCTTTTATTTATTTCCCTGGCACAAAAACTGGAGTTAGCTGGACTTCTACTGCCTAAAATAGCAAAACTATTTAGATGCTTCCACTTTGCTTTGTATTTAAGTATGAGTGTTTAGAAATCTGTTTTGTAAAAAACACAGTAAACAGCTTAAATTGAGGTCCTGCTGCATATCAATTAGAGTAAGTTACTTAGATTGCTGCAAAACAAAATAGTCCTGTCTACATACATGTATAATGAAAAGAAGAAAAAAGAATCTAGAAATATTTCCATGTCAGAATTTTTTCTCATGGCAGAATGAAAGACTGCACGTGTGTATATGTAGTAGGGAAAAACTTGTATTATAGATGTATTTGCACAATACATCTATACAAACAGTCTCCTGAATTAAACTCCCACACATGTAAATTGTTCTAGGTTTCTATCATAGTTCAGAAAGTAACTCTGAGATAAAATACTAAAGATCTACAGCCTTTTTTTTCTCTTCCTTAGGGCTATCACAATTCAACCCTCCATTTCTGTTGGATGTGGCAGAAAGAGGCAGGATGATATCTTATTGCATCATATTTCAAAAAGTTTTGTTTTCCCCATTAGTAGCCATCGAAAGGAACTGAATGGGTTGCTTTGTCTGAGGGTCAGCTTGGGTTTTGGGCAGAAAGAGAAAAGGTGGGAAAGGCTCATGGCTTGTGCACAATTTGACCTTAATATAATGACCTATCTCTTCCTGGAAGGGAGTGAGAGATGAAGATGGGAACTGAAATTCTTATTGATACATTGACTAACTTTGAAGATAATTGCGAGGTAGTTTGCCATTTAATGTATTTGGAGCTCCCCAAAACTCGTTTCCATTGATTTGTTCCCTTGGCCAGAGCATTCAAATAATTACCATGGTCAGTAAGAACAATGTGTACTTTAGCTTAGTCCAACAAAGCTTTATTTTGTAGTCTCAGCAGACTCACATTCCATTCCTAGTTATCTGTGTTTATAATGTTGGCCTTGCTGAATTAATGAAATAACAATCTTCTTATATCAATCTTCTCTTTCTAATGGTCTTATTTCTCAGGCAAATAATTTTAACAAGAAAGTTGGAAATGACCACCATATTCAGCATTAAGAAAATAATTTTTAAGAAATACCAGTGTATGTTTCATCTCAGCTGTTTTGTCTTTCCCTGAAATAAAACTGCCTTTTGCTGTTTACATTAGTCACTTGAAAAGGAAAATACACCCTTTGTTGCTATTAGATTATTGTTTTGAGGTGGACTTCAGAACATATTTAATTTTTATGACAAAAATTTGTATGAAAATGGAAAATTTTAAGAAATTAAGAACCTGTTGGAAGAATGCATCTTCCATAGGAGGGTCTTAAAAAGCTGCATGACTGACACTACCTTGATGGTCTTTGACAGTAAAATGTGAGCTGTTTGAGTCCTCCTGAGCCAGTGAGAAATAAAAATGGTGACCTTCTGCGGAGTCATCTTGATCCACTGCGCTGATGGTTTGAATTAGCTGGAAAAATAAGAGAACAAAGTTGTTTAAGAGTAAAAGATTTTCCTTGTCCTTTAAAGCAATAGAAAGGATATAACAGGTATGTTAAAATTAAACTATTGATGTTGAGGATATGATCCACGAATCTGTATTTAGTGCATAATATGCAAATATTCACCAAACACCCAAATAGGCTTATTGAGACTTATATTCTGCAAGTACTCTGCATTAGGTTTTCATCCATTTGAGACAGGTAGGCATTAAAATGTTGAGAAAATGTAAAATGCTTTCCAGATCTAATGACCAGCAGCAAATGAAGTCTCCATAAATCATAAAAAAATATATATATAGAATGTTTTGCTCTTTTTTTTTTTTTTAATCCAAGTGAAGAGTATATCATTCTGCATTTGAAGAAATCTTTCTATGCAAAACCCATTCCTTTTGAGTCCACGAACACATGGACATCATTCAACTGGTATATTGTGGCTCCAGTAAGTTACATGCGTCGACAAGTTCACATGCTGAATTGTTGATTCTGGATATTATAACAGATTGATTATGGAATTTTTTGGCTGCTTTTTCTCAAGAAAACAAAATAGCCTTCATTTAGAAATCTGTCAAACCAGACAGTCATTGCAAGATAAAATAAAAAATAACAGCATTCAAAAGAATGTTTTTCATCTCTGTAAATAAACAACCACATAGTAAAAATAATTAGCAGTATTTCTTTTTAAAAAGTCTATATTTGTTATATTTATCAGTAAATATTTAATTATCTGCATATATTAGTGAACATCCTTGCTGATCAGGAGGAAAGCAAACTGCTGGAAGTTGGCCAATTTTCAGAAAAGAGAGGGTCAAATTTGAACTTTGGCTCGATTTTATCAGTTATCTCATGCTCTGTATGTATTTGAACACAAGAACTTGAACCCTCAACTTTTCTCAAAGCACAAATCACCTGAATGATACAATCAGGGCTTTGAGTCAGTGGAAGTGGCTACTGCTGGTCTCCCTCTGTGCCTTTGACAACTCTTCTCTGGATAGATCCTTTTTTAAAGATCTAGAACTTCATCACACATTCTTTTTCTTTTCAAGCAAGCCAAGTTTGGTGAAATCATCACAGCAAAGTGCAAAATGTGGCTTACACACCAAAAGATTTGTATTCTTAACACTGTTCCCTCTTCATACGTGAAATTTATTTCAATCTATATTTTCTCTCTATTGAAATATGAGCACCCTTGAGGTTTTTAGTTTGCGTTTGTTGTGTTTTTTTTTTTTTTTTTTTTTTTTTTTTTTTTTTTTTTTTTTTTTATTGCCAGGAATAGAGGAATCACTTTCTGTGATGTCATGGTGTATGAGGGAGAGGGATTCTCGAGGGACTTTTTTTCTTTGCTCAGAACTAACAAAATACCTGAGGTGATGCAAATACAGCTAGAAAAATGCAGGTCAAGAAATCAATGAGGATAAACTGACAGCTAACATTTCCTTGACTACCACAGGCGTCATTTTTATAAGAAAATGTATTTCCCAGAGTAAGCTCAACATGAACAGAAATAGGGTACAAAGTTTAATATCCAGTCTAAACTGCAAAGAAGGACACATTTTATAATATTTTGCCATCTACCTCAAAAAACTATGAGAGACCATACTAGCTTTTCTTGAAAATTTGTGGGTTACATGTCACAGATGAGGATAAATCTTGGTATGAATGTACGTACGGCTGTCCTTAAAATTCAGGGTCTATTAAGATATACTAACTATGCAGAATAAAATAATGATCTGCAAAGACATCTTGGCCACATTTACTTTGTTTTATTTTAAACCAAACTGTTTTGGTTTTAGTTCAGTTACTTGATAGAGAAAAATTACCCACCTACAAACTAAAAAAAAAGTGGTTTTCATTCAACCAGGTATTACCAATATCTTTTGAAAACATATTTTTTAGAGTATAAAATGTGTGAAGATCATAAAATTACATCAGTTGTGAATTAGATACTGTTTTGCTATTTCATTATTGACTTCCATATTGTACATATGTATTTGGATCTGCACATTTAATCTATATCTGATTCAATCAATAAAATTCTAAGGAGAATGTGGCTAACTGAAAAAAACCCAAACTACCTTCCCTTGCTTTGATCTGTGCTGTCCCATTCTGCATAAGATTCCTGTGGTTGTTCTAGCTATAAATATAGACACATATAGATACATATATAGATGTATGCCTTTAAGGATTCACCTTAGCAGCAGGGGAAGATTTGGAATGTGAGGACAGGGCAAATCCTTATTGTTTACTTCTTGCTGTAGCTCTTCTACTAAGAGTCAACAAAGCCCATGTTAGTCTATAAAATATGCAGAGAGCAATAAATGCCTCTGATTTTACTGACTGGGAAGGAAAAATCACTCAGAGTGAAATAAATTCCTTCTTTTTTTTCCGATTTCCTAGGTTTTTGTACATCTGACCTAGGAGATCCTAGCTTTGTACCAGGGGGACTGGTATCACATTCTCAAAAACTGCAATTACTGCTTGTGTGTTAAGGCTTACACACCTCCTATATTTTAGCGTATAAATAAAGAAATTATAGTGGATGAATTGCTGCTTTTGCAAGGTTATGTCAGTTGTTGTGTTGACATGGCTGAAATTTATTTGCTTTAAAAATTCTTATTTCAAGTCTCATGAATATAGAAGCTTTAAAGATCCAGAGGTTCATTTTAAAAATGGATATTTCTTTAAAACAGAGATTAACTCACATGATTCTTTTTGAAAAACTAATTTAAATTTCTAATGGCTTTTGAGGACTTAAAGAACGCAGTGAAATATCTCAGTGCCCTAGCAGAGAAGAAAGCTTTCACAAGATAAGCAACCAGAAGCACAGATGGGAAACAGGAACATGCTCATTTTACGCCTAAATGGAGGTGAAGGTTTAGAATCTGAACATTGGACAAAATTCCCCTGCGAGGACTTGTGGTAACTGTAAATGGCAACAACAGGGGAATACAAGGCATGGTAAATCAGCTGTGAGTGATCTATCTGAACAAAAATTCCCACCCTGGCAAACTGAAAGAGGAAGAAATTCCTTATACACATGCCAGCCCAGGTTGTCAGAATGTCATCTTGTAAATAAATTATTTATTTTATTTGATTGCATTTATTCATCTTGGAAATAAATACTTGTGGATTATGGAATATTTGACTGCCAGGTAAGCTTGATAAAACTTAATTGGAAATTTATTTCCTGAACTCCAAATGGTATTTATTGGAATTATGGAGAGGTCCAAAAGGAAAAGTCAAATCTACTTTGTTGCAGTCCTTTCTGCTTCTATTGGCTTTCAACCAAGATCCATTTAAGGCACAAATTATCTATCTGAACAACAGTACTCTTAATTTTGATGCTAAAGAACTCTGAATGTAGAATTTTGAGTCCTTTATGTGTTAGTCTTAGCAATTCCATTAGAGAAATGGAGGGAAGTAGAAACATTTACCACCTCTCTCTTTCCCCTTCAGTTTCTTTGTTTTGTTTTCACAAAACATCCTTCGATAGGAGTTCTGCTGTGGATTATAATATGTAGGAGACCTAATCACCCATTTTTTTAGAGAGTACAGAACTGATTTTGTTTAAATTGGCAGAAGTCTTATAAGCAGAAAGATATTTCTCAGTCTCATAAAATTTACTGATCATCAGAGTTTAGAGCAGGTAAAAGATTAAAGTGTTGATAACTGCTTCTGTTTTGAAAAGCAAATTGGCACAGTATTCAAATGATTTATCTGGGTCTACTGTAAACGTTTCTGGTCAACTATAAATAAAATTGTGTACTTATCTGCAAAGACTTAACAATTACAAAGCTCATGCTGTGACACTGAGGTGCCTTTTTTATGCTAATAAAATTCTCCCACCTGTGTCATTTTGCTAAGACATAATGTCGTGGAATCATGGTCCACATAAAACAGAAAAAGGAATTTTCCATGGGTCACTGTGCCCCCTGCTTCAAAACATCACATGTTACACTCAGTGCATCTGCAGGTATAGCTCAGTGTAAGAGCTTGTTTTATTATACATTGCTTTCACAGCTTCATCATGTTTTTACACTCTAAAGGATGCATTCATTGTTGAGGGGTTTTTTAACTTTTTATTTTCTTATCATTGCTGCTCAGATGCTTTTTGTAAATGTTGAAGAAAACATGCAATATGAAATAATAAACAGTCAACTCTCACTTTCATTTCTCTTCTAGTAAAAACAATTTTGCATCATGATTTGCTAGAAAGGATCTGTTTTAGCAAACTACTCATTTTTAGCATTAATCGTATGCTCATAGAATTTGTTTAAAGATTTCCTCTCTTTTCTTCTGTCAACATTTCATTATGTAGAGAAGTAATAGGAAATGAGTACTTTTCACTTACACTGTAACTGATTATTATTTTATTATGTGCCAAGTACTGAGTAAATAAATTTGGTTTTTTTTCTTATCTCTGACTCAAAGTTCCTGCATACTCAATCACATTTTTGAATCTAATAAAATTGCTATGCAAGCTTTAATATCAAAATCACTTCATATGTGATCCCCAAATTAAAGGAACTCAGAATTACTAGAATAAATACGCATTAAAGATGATAGATTAATTCAGAATATAGGTAGTTCAGTATAGTTTATCTTCAGCTGAAATCAGCTTTCTCTCTGAAAGGAAGAAAGATCAATATTCACAAAAGGGCTGAAATTACCATGCATAGGTACATTATGGATGGCCAGCTTGCTCACATATAAGTATTTTGATACAGTCTACATCAATCTTTCAAGCTGCCTCATCTAGATGAGTTAATTTATTAATAACTTGGAAATTACCCTTTTTTTTTTGAGATTTATTCTTGATGAGATGTCTCAAGTGTTACCTTTGGTCATCTTGGTGTTTTGACTATTTGTAAAGCATATTTCCTTGGAAGTTCAAAGTTTTGTACTAAATTTACACACCCCTAAATGGTAAATATAAACAATTAATAGAACATTGTAGTCATAATTTACTGTGTTTACATGCAGTTATAAAGTCAAAAAGTCTAATCAAAAGGTATTCAGAGGTTTGAATGCCTTAATAATACTGTTCTATTTTATCTGATGATAACTATAGCTGTAGTGGAACAGAAGACTATTTAACAGTGCAACTTTCATGTTCAATTCATTTGGAACACAGCTCATGGAATGGTGGTGGTGCAGTGAAAGTGTTTTTCAACACTTTAAAGCAAACTTGAGTTGTGGTGTAGCATACAGCTGACTTCAGTATTATAGGACAGTACTAAACAATAACATTAAATGGATAGTGAAAATTCCATTCAAAATGTCTAATAAACATGATGAATGCATTCAGTATGATGCCAAAAACACCTATCTATCTTCTTTATATCCATTTTTATTGTCAAATTTGGATTATAGTCCCACAGACTGAAATCTAATCCTTTTGTTTAAATGACTTTTGGAGGCTAAGCTAAACATAGCTGCAATTCGCACAAAAACACCATGCATGGGCTTGAAGGTCAGCACTTAGTCAATAAAAGCAGACCAAGATTTTTGATAGTCTTCCAGAAAATCCAAAACTTCAAAGCAAGCTCTCTCATCTAGACTGAAGTTATTATTAACAGTGTATGAGTCTGGATAATTAGAAAAACAATTACTTTTACTCATAGTGTGTTTTATATTCTATATCACAAATCAGTATAGTTTTAGGCTATGCAAAAATAACTTAATTGTAACCTCACTCTACATTACTTTTATAGCTAACCAGGCTGACACCAAGATAAAGACTAGATTGAATTAAACAATTAAACATTCATTTATTAGTGGTATCTTTTCCTCCGCAGTGCCTTTCCTTCATTTTCCCCTAAACACTGTAAACTCATGCAAATATATTTTGGAATGTCCCATGAAATGAGACACAGCTCAGATCAAGGAAAGAAGTGAATTGCAGAAGTGCAGAACATCTCTGAAAACATCTCTCAGCACATTGATTCCAGCTAAAAGGCTAGACAGGTGTGATAGTGTAGCTACACAATCTTTAATCTGAACTTAACATGTAAGCAGATTCCATAGCTACTTGAAATTGATTGCAGAAATATTGTTAAGATAAAAAGGTATGTAATATCCTGGATAAGTCATTTAATTGCTTAAGCTAATTCTTCTGAAATGTAAATTTTATTTTTCATTGGACAACCAGGCCATCTATAAAATCACATTTGAATCTTTTGGTTTCTTGTTGAGAAAAAAAAAATCTGTGAGTAAAAAATAAAAAAAAAAAAGAAAAAGTTAACACCAAAGAAGATACATCAACTAACAATTCTGTTTTAATCTTAAACACTGAATAAAATATCATAAACTTTGACTGTGATAATTATGCATTTCAGTAGCATTTTCCTGTTGTTCTTCCTAAGATAACTTGTTAATGAGAAAATTATTTATCATTACTGCTGCAGTCTCAACAGGCTAAACTAAAGATGCCTGTGATTCTCCAAAGCCTATAACAATGAAAATAAAAAATTAACATTATGCTTCTCTGTAGGGTGAGAAAAATATCACATTGAATCCTCATTCATATATTGCAATGTCAAAGAATTATTCAGTGTACTATACTTAAAGAATTTATTAGCGTTGCTAACACTGCTATTCTTTGCAGAACAGTTTTATCCAGTGATTCTCAAAATATTTAATATATATATGTAATCGATACTGAAAAGTAGCTATTTATAGGTTAGCATACAGATATTATTTATCAGTAGGTGACTATGGAATACTAAAAACCTTGAGAAATTAATCACGTGGGTTTTTATCTTGGAGGCAAGTCTAAAACATGGATAACAAATATCCATGTTATAAGCATCCATATTTAATTAATGGTGTCTTGAAGCCAAGGAGCATGAAATGCAGTTGATTTAATGCCTGCACTTTTATCTGTCAAAGAGATACCCCAAGACCAATAGAAATGGCTTACTCCAAATACCTCCTAAACAGAGGTAGCCTTTGCAGACAGGAAGATTTCCAAATGCAGAACAAACAAAGTAGTTTCTGATAGAGAAATATATAAATGGATGCAAAAGGCCATAAAGAGATCATTTGAGAAACAGGAAAAGCCTTATTTAACCGCAGAGTAATTGAGGTCAAAATAAACCAAAATGGCATAAAAAGAGAGATTGTTTGACTGAGAAACTAACACAACAAAACGTTTGAACAGAACCATCACATATATCCTAAAAGTCTTTTTTTTTAATGCTCAAATAATGCTTTAGAGTGGTGGAAAAACATATAGATGATTTTCCTCTTATAGACCTTTTTTTGTTTGGTTGGGTATTTTTCGATGTTGTTGTTTATGTCATATATTTTTCTTTTTAAAAGATCCAAACTGACCAACCAAAGAAAAAAAAAAGCCTACCCCCAAAAAATTTTTTTAATATCCTGGATTTTTTTTTTTTTTTTACAGGAGGAAAATGGAAAGACAGCAGTGTAACTGGGGATTGAGGTAGCTGACTGATGATACCCCATTCGTGTGGATATCAAGTAGGAAATGGAAAATAACCTCCTGGGAAGGATGTTAAATATAACAATAAATTAAGCTACCAGCTAGGGAAGGTGTTGTGAGGGCAATGTCTTAAACATTTTAAGACTTGTGCTAAACTAGTCAGGATTTGATTTCAGTTCACAGTAAAAGATTTCTATCTGAAGGACACAATGGCTCTGGTTTGAAATTGGTCTAGGCCTGGTTCTCATGTTGTTGCTGAAGTTACCAGCCACAGGTTTTTCAACTGTGCCCCTAACATGAAACAAATTTGTGTCCTATATTTTTTCAGAAGTTTCTGCCTGTACTTTATTACTTTTTTTAAAATACAAACAAGACATACAGATTTTCTTTTAAAGGGGGAAAAAATACACACCACTGTACAGAAATTTAAATTTTGTATTATGCATATATCAACAGAATTAACTTTGGAAATAGAAAAATGCAGTCTGTACTCACAGAACTGAAAGAATCAATGCTAAACATCTCAGAACAAATCTTCATTGTAGTGAGAAAAATGATGGGTAACTACTTCATGCTCACCTGTCCAGAAACTGCATTTTCACAAACAAATGTTTCATAATTTTTAGGGAATTCTGGTGCATTATCATTAACATCAAGAACTTGAACATACACATTTGCTTCCGAAATTTTTTCAGGATTTCCTAATGGTTGAAAAAAAGACAGAAATAAAAAAAAAAGTTATGAATAATCTTCTACATATTTTAAAGTAATATAAAGATTAGAAAATTTTGGATTTGTTTATGCTTTTCTTTACCCAATCAGAAGCTGATTTAAATGTAAAAAAATAAAACATGATCAGTAAAAAATAAATAATTTCTTGTTGATTTAGAAGAATTTACTGTACAAGCCATATCTAAGGTTATGTGGTGGGAAAGTGTCGACTCTTCTAAGGGTATCTGGTGCTTTTCCAGTTAAATACGAGTTAATAAGACAAAGAGGAAGCCATGAACAACATACTGGATCAAAAACCTGTGGGACAAGTGATAAAGAGAGGGGATGATGAGGACGTAACCTGGTCAGGTATACTAATTGATGTGGGCACCTGAAGTGGTGTGAGAAAGTTTTTTCCATCAGATCAGTGGTCTTGACAATTGAGAAACCAGTGGAGAAAAAGAGGAAAACAGACGCAAAACCAAGAGACAGACCTGACAAAATGAACACAGAGACTATGGCAAGGAACAAATCTAATGGTAATTAATCGGTTATCCAGAAAACACAGGACAACAATTCCGGCTAGATCAACTTGGACTTTGTAACTGGCAAGACTTTAAATGAGAGATACCCCAGATCTGAGAAAATGGGGACTCTATGGAGATTTATGGACCCATGAGATCCATGCAGAGAGGAACAGAGTTCAGCTAGAAAAGGGTATAGAAGGGGCTGGTTGTGTGCAAAACAGGGCCAGACAGTGCATTTGTCTGGCTTAGCCTTGCACCTTCTTACCAGTCTGTTCTATCAACTTACATCTTCTTAATAAACATTTTCTTAGCCATGTTTCTGCATAATCTCACTCTTTCTCTCTGCATATGTATGTGTGCTGCAAGGACTAAGTGGCAGCTACTGGTGTGACTGCGTATGTGTGAATGAAAATTGGTTCCAGATACTGGAGCAGGATGGGGGTCTGTGATGCCAGCTACTGACTCAGGAGCACAGGGGAAAATTGTCTGTGCCCTCCTCAGACTAGGTGTGTGTGGGGCTCATGTATGCTTTTACTGACAAACTTTAAACTGGACTGAACAATGGTTAAGGATCCTTGGGTCCAGGAAAAGTGCTTGGGAGGTTCACACTTAGGGAGGACTTGCAAATCTGGGGTGCATGAGGGATTAGTATGTGAGTTCCGTGGGTTTCAAGTAAGCATCAGGTGTGCACTGGCTGGCGAGTTGGAGACCTTTGAATTAGATAAGAGGACTTGGGATTCAGGAAGGGGTGTTGGGCAAACAGATGGTATGAAGGGATCCATGAGTGTGTGTGTGCTTGTGAATCTGGAGAGTGCTGTGCATGTGTGTATATGTCTGCATTAGTGATCTTCTGCCTTCCCAGAAGAAGAGGGGAGTGGGCTGCCTGTGCTTGTAGACAGGGGGAGTCCTGTATGTAGGTGCTGCTGAAGGCAAAGCCTTGTCTGTGTCAATCCGAGTGACTGACGGCTACTGGCTGAGCCTGCAAACAGGTCAGCAGCATTCCTCACCTGGGTCTGCTGGTTGACAGCAGCTCAACATGAGCCAACTTGTGCCCAGCTGGACAAAGCTTGGCTGAGGGAGCTGGGGTTGTTTAACCTGGAGAAGAGGAGGCTCAGGGGAGACCTTATCACTCTCTGCAATTGCCCAAAAGGAGGTTGCAAGGAGCTGGGGGGTTGATCTGTTTTCCAAGTAAAAAGTGATGAGTGGCCACAAGATGCACCAGTGGAAGTTTAGATTGCATATTAGGAAAATGTTCTTCTTGGAAAAGGTTGTCTAGCATTGCAATAGGATGCCCTGGGAAGTTGTTGAGCCACCATCCTTGAAGGTATCTATAGTGCCAGATACAGATCGTGCATCAGGCACATGGTTTAGTGGTGGGCTTAGCAGTGCTGGGCTCATGGTTGGATTCAATGACCTTATCTGTTCCTTCCAAATCAAACTACTCGTTAACTCTTTGATTCTATATTGGATACCTCTTGGAAGTCCTTTACCTATCAGCATATTGAATCCTAACTTACACAGCATAGCTTTAAGAAATATCTGCTTCTCTACAGTGAAAGTTATTATTATTCTTGTAGGCAAAAAGTTCCTCTGCCATAGCAATGCTCACGTTAACTTGGATGTGTTGTTGGGTAATGAAGATGGTTTTCCAGTGATTAAAGTAACCTTAAAATATTCCAGGAATACTGAACATTTTCAGCCTAAATGTCTGTCAAGACATTAGTCACCTATATCTAAACAAGGACTGCATCAATAATTATAGTTAAAATATGCCTCATGTTAAGTGCTAGTGTCACTGCATCTCACATGTCCAGAAATTCTTAAGGCATTGATTTAAATTAGTCAAATGGATCTTTAAGAAAAAAACTAAATGTACTTCTCTCTGCCTCTTTTCAAACTACATGAGTTTGGTTGGTTCTTACAATACTTTGTTAATGCATAATACACTAGGTGCTTTGAGCAAACATTTGTTTTCTTGGATGCTATGGAATCTATGCTGATAGCTTCGAGTCTTTTGCTCAAGGAAATAGCAGGAAAAGCAAGTACCACAGAGATAAAGGCAAAGATGCTCAGCAGTTTCACATTTCTGTTCCTCCTGTGAAGTCATTACAGCTGTGCTAATTTACCAAACGTTGTGATCTGTCAGACTCATTTCCAAAAATATTTCTTTGTGGGATGACATTTCTCCTGTTGAATCAAATGTCCATATAATACAATAGGCAATGAAATAGTGCTCAGCTTCTTCTAGATAAACATAAAAAGTAGCATATATTCCTTTTAGAAATAATATAAAGAGTGTAGGAGTTACCTTAATTCTTTTGCCAAAGTCGCAACTGGATGTATAGGGCGGAGATTTGACTACATTGTCTTTCAAAGGAGAGCTTTTTAATCTTTAACAGAAGGCAGGGAATGCCTTTGGGGGCTTCAGTTGTATAGAAAATGATACAGGAAGGACCCAGCTAGTTTTGCCTATTCTTACCTTGCTTGTTTGTAGCATTCATGGGTACTATATTGGCTTTAAAGCCTACCCTTTGCTTACACAAAACATTTAGATAGCACGTTGTTGGAATCACGTCTGTATTCTTTCAAGAAAGGTTGCAGGTTTTTTGGTTTTTGTTTGGTTTTTTTTTTTTTTTTTTTGGGGGGGTTGGGCAGGAGTGATTTTGTAATAGCCTTGTTTCTAATTCTTCAATATATTTGGGTTGTACCACCATGGCTGCCATGATGGGATTTTTTTTTCCTTAGTATAGGGTTAAATGACAAAGGAAGACCATTCCTCTCATTTCTGTATCTATGGAAGTTTTTAACAATATGAAAATTTTTAATTTTTCTGAAATCACAGCTGTTTTGTTTTAGGAGGGAGCAGCATATTGCAAAGTCACTCTTGAAATCAGTGTCTGGTGAATATTTAATTATAGTTATTACAGTTTTGGTGAAGCAGAGTTACTCCATTAGTTGCATTTTGAAAAGAAGGTAGGCAACATGCATTCAGCTAATGCACCCATATCGTACAATATCTAAATATCTCCCAACTAGCAGAAAATTTTTTGTTACAATCTCTACAAGAGAGATCAGGACTTGAAAAACAAGGACAAAGACAAGAGGATGTCAAGCACAACACGCTGGATCAATGTGAAAATTAAGATAACACCTCAATTGCTAGGGATCTGTATTATTAACTTGAAAATAAAAGCAATGACCATCTCTATATACAAAACACAATTCTGTATTTGCAGGGGATTAAAGAAAGCTTACATTGACATGAGCCAAGTAAACATAAACCTGTAATGATAACAATAATACTTGCACTACTACCAACAATAAATGCTATCTTCATAATTCATGTTTTTATAGCATGACTATCATTTATGCTAAGGTAAATTTCTTTACTTCCTAAAAGAAATGAACCTAAATAGTTTTTTAAGAAAGGACTACTCCAAAAAGTTAAAAGCTTATCAACAAAAATATATATGTGACCAAGGCAGGGTGACATTTAATTTTAAATTTATATTATCCATACTGAAATTATCACAGAACATCAGTCCTGTATCCAAGTCTGGAGACCCCCCTGAAAGGACACCTGCAAGGCTCAGCAGTAAAATGACGTTTGTCTGTTGTGAGTTAATTTTGTTGGGACTGACAGTATTAAGTAAAACTGATCACAAAATCATAGATAATTGAGGTTGGAAAAGACTTCTCAGTTAATTGTCAAAATGTCAACCTAACTCTGCCATGTTCACTACTAAACCATGACCCCAGGTTGAGGTATCCCATGAATTCTCCTCCCTTGGTCAATCCTCAAGCCCTCAGCCCTGGAAACATTAAGTACTTATCATAGAGTCATCCCACCCAAAGAGAAAAACAGTCTCCCCCAGGGTGTCACAACTTCCTTGGATTTCTCCTTTTCTCCTTCCCCTGTCACTGGCTTGGTACCCCTGGTGGTCACCCCCCCTACCCCTGGTGGCCAGGCCCCTCAGCCCACCCCTTAGCTCTGCCCCCACCCCTTCCCTTTATACGCTGCATGATCCCCATGGTTGATCCTCTTTTTCCGGGTTTGTCCTATCGTAGCAGTGTTACTCTGCTGGAATAAAACCTTGCAAAAGAGCCTTTCTTGCCTCTATTGCTGAGACCGCTGTGGTGAGTGTTGAGTGGAGGTTTGACTGAACGGCCTAAATGCTAACTCAGCTTGCCTTTTGGCAGGAGAGGCTTGCTGGGGACAAGAGATGGCAGCAGTGCCCAGCACTTTAACACCCACATTTTTACCAGGTATCACATCCACAGGTTTTTTGAACACTTCCAGGGAAGGTGATTCATTTACTTCCCTGGGAAACTTATTCCAATGCTAGACAACCCTATTGCAGAAAAAAAAATCACTAGTATTGTTGTAGTGTGTTCTTAAGTTTCTCGTTTTGCTCCCCTATTTTATGTATTGTTCCCCCCTGTTTTATGTAAAATGGTTCTGTCCTCCCCAGTTTTCCCGCCACAAGCCCTTTATCAGTTATGTTTCCATGGTCACCCCTGCTCCCCCAGTTTGTCAGTCCTCCCCTATTTGTCCTTATAAGTAAACTTTTCCTCCTCCCTGGGCCCAGTCAATCACCCCCCACTCCTCCTAGTCTTCGAGAACCTTCTTCTCTCTGGGGGTTGTGGTTGGCTGTGGTCCCGGAGCCCCTCCTTTATTTTGTATTTATTGGTTGCTTTTGTATGTCAGTTAGGTTATGTACCTCCCCATACCTTTCCCTATTGGCTGGCTGGCATCCCTCCCTTCTCCACCCCTTGCCTTTAAAACCTTGCTTCACCCTTTGCTCCTGGCGATTTGCTGGTCGGTGCCTGCTGTCTGTTGGTGTCTACCTGCCATCAATTAACTGACTTCCACCCCCAGCAAGTGGTCGCTCCTTTCCTCATCTCATCAGCGTGCAAATCCAGTCCGCGATCCAGCCCAGCCCGAGGCCAAGACGCCAAGGGGGGCTGGCCTTTGCTGCAGCAGAGGCGTCGGCCTTTCACCTCCTGCTAGCCGGACCTTTGGCCACATATGCCCTCGCGCGTAGTATCTAATTAAACTTCCCCTGGTACAGCTTGAGGCCCTTTCCTCTTCTCCTCTTACTTGTTACATGACAGAGGAGACTGACCCCTACTTCCCTGCAGCTTTCTTTCAAGTACTTGTAGACAAAGTTTCCTCCCAGCCTCCTTTTCTCCAATCCAAACAACCCCAACTCCCTGAGCTGCTTCCCCCAGGACTTGTGTTCCAAATCCTTCACTCTCTCTCTTTGCTCTCCTGGATATGCTCCAGGACCTTCTGGCCACTCTGCAGTGCCACGCAGGGTGACCCAAGTGCAGGACCTGGAACTTGTTGGATTTCATACAAGTGGCCTTGGTCCATCAATCCAGCCTGCCCACATGTCTCTGCAGAGCTTTTATACCCTTCGACAGAAGAACGTCCCACAGCCCAGCTTGGTGCCATAGGTAAGCTGACTGAGAGTGCACTCAGTCCAATCATCCAGATCATTGATAAAGCATATTGAACAGAACTGACCCCGGTACTGAGCTTAGGGAAAACCAGTACTGACTGACTGTCAATTGGATAGTAATGATTTAAAGATTTCTTCCTCTCCGGCAGGATTAGAACGCCATAGTTTGTGCTTCATCGTTGAACTCGGTGAAAGTTTCTTACAACCAAGTAAAAACTTACGAAAGGAAACTTGATTTTTCTTGAGCTTTAGGCATAAAGGGGAGAGTCAAAAGTTTGCAAGTTCTCCCTGTTCACATTTAAGTTCCAACAACTTAATATTAGGCCCTATTTCTGAATAATTTTAAAACATGCTCCCTCAATGGCATGAGAATAGGATGATCCACATCACAGGTCCAGAATAACAGAGTCAAGCCTCTCTCACTAATCTCCCATCCCTGCAATTGTTGCGATGGACTCAAAAGTCTTGTCTAGTGTATGAATGTCAGGGCATATCAACAGGCTCCTGGAGCCTGTTGTAACACAGTTTTAACACTTGACTAAGGTACAATGAGCATCTCATTTGGATGAACTCTAATGACATTTTGATTGTGCTTCGGTGGAGCCACAATTTCATCCACCAAATGTCTCATGCACACAGTACATATAACTGTATTTCAAGGAATAATATACTGCTAGTTCCTGATACAAATCCTTTCAGGTGTGCCCAGACCAAGATGATGTAACTTCAGATCTTTTGAACATATCATTATAGACAGTGACCTTATCATCATTAAAGAAATAAAGAATAAGAATTCAAACATAATGGGGTCTCTATTTCTCTAAAATAAATTTCATTACCACGAAAATCTCAATTTCTTTTGCTGCAGGAGGCAGTTAATAATTTGTAACATTTGGTTCCCTCCTGTTTTATTGTTCAACTAAACAAAAAAGTCTAGGCCAAAGTTGTCCTGCTGTGTTTCCATAGAGCCGTTCATGACATGCCAGAGATCAAATTTGCTAACACCTGTTATCTGCCCAACAACATGAGAATGAAATTCATGCTTAAAATATCACAGAGAGGCTGAAAGGGAAGATAGTACCATTAATTCCTAAATACAAGTTAAAGATGTTAAAGACTTCAATGAAAATTGATACTGACTATCTTATAGTAGACTTCCAGCAGTAATGTTCTACAGGGAAGTCCCCATTTTGGCAACATTGAAGTTGAATAATGTATGTTTAAAGTGGTCATAGCAATAAATGACATTTAACTGAGATTCAGGAGTAAAGAACAGGTGCTAAGAGTATTTGGCAAAATAGGTCTGATCTATTGATTTTACTCTAGTTTCATATTTTTTTCTCCTTCCTGAGGATGAATGGGAATAGTTTTTAAATAATATCCCAGTAATCTTGTTAAACTGCCTTATAAATGAGGAGCTATTAAATTTCTAGTGCTGTCCCAGATTCAGGGGAAACAGATCACCAAAAACACAAACAGAGGTAATTTGCATTTGACTTTCAAACAAAATTGACAGGTGAAATCTATATAAAGGGGGCTTCAAGGCTCTAATTGTCCCTGAATAGACGTCTAGATGATTTAGGCCTTAACATTCAGAATTAATTTGAGCCACAGGTTTCTGACTGGTGTTAAATTAGACCCTGGCTAATTTCACACAAGTCAAAAATCTGGTGTGAAATTAACCAGGGTCTAATTTAACATAAGATCTTGCACTGCAGGAGCAATTCTTATGCTTCAGTGTAACTTGAAAGCATTACACTCTCGATCCCACTACAATTTCTTTTTTCATAAGGTCATCTTTTATGAAAAAGCACAGAACCTTGGAGCTCAAATACATTCCACTTCTATTTAACTAATCATTTTAATAATGCTCCTTAGTGCAGCAAGCAACAGTAATATAATCACAAAGAAGAATATATTCTCCACTTAAAAGAAGGCACATACAGAGGATAATTACAGTTCACAGTGTAAGAACCCCAGCGTTCCTTACATTTCTTACTCACTTGTTTCTGTGGCTGTAACAGTTAGGTTGTGCCAAGAAGCTCTCTCTCGGTCCAGAGGTTCAGTGGCAATGATTGCTCCACTGTGTTCATTGATGCTGAACAGTCTCTTTAAATCACTGCTGTGGACAATGGAGTACCTGCACCAAAAAAAGGAAAGACATTCTGTAGTACTGTAAAGTTCCATCAGAGGCAACGATATAGAAAGCTATTGTCAGCTGAGGAAACAGAGCTGTGCATATATGCATATAAATGTGTGCTGCTTCAATCGGAAATCATGAAAAATGTACATGTATAAACATTTAAAATTCAGTTCTGCCACGATCAAAGCTCTTCTTTATATAAAACTAAATACATCTCAGATCTATATTAATATGAACTGAATCTGAAATGCATTATTCATTCTTACTTCTAAGTCAGTCTCCCAGCAGGTGAATGACTTCATTGAAAAGAAACAGCAAAATTGCCACTTGTGAAATGAATAACACCAACATCTAAGTGGAGGTATAATAGCAAATCTATTTTATCATTGCTGACATGCTCTGATGCCAAGGGAAGGGGCACTATAAAGACAGACAACTATTTGTAATGAGGTGACACTAAGGCAGAGTACAAAATCCTACTGCAGGAGATTGCAGGAAAGACTCAGTGCTCCTGAGTCTTTGTCAAAAAGGGTCTGGATGCTGTGGATATGTGGATGTGTACATGTGCACATACATAAACGCATGCCACTCAAGCTGTTAAAGTCTAACTGCTTGTCGCAGGATAAAGATGAACTGGAAGAGCAACCAAAGATATTGCAACTGAAATGACAACCAAAGATAATGCAAAATATATTTACTGCTGTTAAAATGGTCTACAAAGCAAAAGACCATATGATGCAGTTGCTAAATAAAGTCTATTTCACGGAAATAAAACCTGTTTGAATAATTGAAAGATTTTTTCCACTCCAATTTGGAATGCCCACATGCAACTTTTCCTTTTTATTGTACCTTTAATTCTGCTTGACAAAGCCTTTCTGTAAATGACTCTCTAGTTTGTTATTTATAGCTACATTTTGTCTCTTTTAAAAATCACTAAGAAGATAAATTGAAGAACCAGCACAATACTATAAGTGAAAGCTCTTATAATTTAAACAAAGATTTGGATACTTATAAACTTCTATTTGAGGTATTTATAATTTTTCTGACATAGTTATTTTGTTTGGGCATTTTTTGGTAATCTGACTCTTGATAAAAATTTTTCAGAAAAACTTTATTAGGTATTTTTTATTTTTTATTACTAACATAGTGAGGTTTTGTTGCACATCTTTTTTTAATTTGTTTGTTTGAAACCTGGAGTCCACAAACCAACAGAAGTTGTTTTCTAAATTATAAGTACTGCCGTCATTTATGATAGGAATGGTTTCAAAATTAGATTCATTTTCTTGGCACTTAGCTCAAAAATATATATTTTTATTAGAAATTATGTACTCTATTCAAAAATAGCTCATTGATGCAATACCTGTATCATTGTTTTAGAACTATGTGGACATATTCAGTTTGAAGCCAGTTCCTCCAGAACATTTCTGACTAAGAAGTTATAGATCTGTGTTAATGTTTAATTGTTCCACAGAAGATATTGAAGTCAGCTAACCAAACCACCAAATGAGCCCTTTTAGAGGAGGGGACAAAAAAAAGCAAACTATGTACTTTTTTTTCTTTTCAAATATAATCTATTATTAGTCCCATAAATAACAGTAAATTAATGGAAAATCGTAACAAATCACCACCTACAGCTCTGAAGCTGTAGCATAATATATATGTGTTTCTCCTATTAGAAATCTACACGCCATAAATTATTTTGTGTCTCAACCATTTGTCACTGTATCCTGCTTTTTCTGAATTTCATAGTACATAGTGATGTCAGGCAATTCAAGAAGCTATTTTAGTTATAAATCCCATGGTAAAGATAATTACCTGGTTTCTCCCTTAAGAGACAGCAAAATTATTTATCATGGATAGTATAAAAAGAAGAATCTGCTGTTGTTGGGTTGAGTGGCTAGGTGTCAGTTGGCTTATGGTGAGAAATTGTTTTGGGTATTTTTGCATAACTTTTTTTTTTTCCTTAGGTATTTGTTGTAGATTTGGGATTTTCCCATCTCTTATTTTGTTTGATACTATTATTGTTATCGTTATCGTTATCGTTATCGTTATCCTTATCCTTATCCTTATCCTTATCCTTATCCTTATCCTTATCAATAAAATAATAATTAACAACTGTCTTTATTTGAATTTATTTTATTTATGAGTTCTCACAACTTTACGCATTCTCTTTTTCATCCCAGTGGCTGTAGGAGTGAGCAAGTGCCTTTGTGGTCCTTACCTGCCAATGTGGGTTAAACCATGACAACAGCAATAACCTTGGCTATCACAATAAAAGCACGGCTAACTGTAATTGAGAGCTGTGGTAAGGAACAGAAATATGCTTTGGAAATACCAACTACATTTCCCTGACATCACTATGTACTATGCAATCTAGACAAAGCAGGATACAGTGACAAATTGTTCACATTTTAAGACAGGTACCTGACTGGACTCTCATCATCATCTGGATCTCTGGCAGTTACAGCCCCAACCAGTGCGCCCCTCATAGCTCCTTCAACAATCTCCATCACATAGTTGTCCAAGGTGAAAACTGGAGGTTCATCAGCATCTTCCACATTGATTTTGACAATGGTTGTGTCTTCAAATGGTCCTTCTTTCAAAAAACGCTCATCGATGTGTCGATTCACAGCTTTTACTTGAATACTGTATCTCCTTTTGCTCTCATAATCCACTCTCTGTTAAGAATGAGAGATTTGGAATATTTCTTTCTTCATATTTAAATTAAATATAGTTCAATAAATGGTGTGAGATTAAAGACAAACTAGTGCTGTACTTCTTTTAAGATTGTTTAAAAAAAGGATTACTACTAGAAGTTAATTCTAAGGTTTCCTTTTTATGCTAAAAACACTTTCAAATTCAAATGTGCTTGTTTCTTTCACATTTCACACTGGCTTTAATGCTGCAGTCAAGCAAAACTGTAAAAAAGAATTCCCATAGAATATCATCCCTAATGACACATAATTTCATTAAAATTTTAGATAGTCTTTATCTTCTGAATTAAATAAATAAATAAATAAATAAATAAAAAATCTACTAAATAAATGGCTTCCCAAACTAAAAAAATCCCACAAAATAAACAAACAAAAACTTTTACACTTAAAGCATTCAATTCTTCAGGGGCCTACATTTCACTAGGCTGTTGAACTCTATCTTCCTTTCAGATGATCCCTGAGATGACTGAGAAATCTTTCTGAGTGATTCCAAAATAAATTACACAGTATCAAATAACATTAATTTTTTTTAACTCATAAACTAGTCTTTTTTGATTGTATTTAGTAGCTTTTTGAAACTATGTCCCAACAAAAAATCCACTATCTAATATATTAATAAATTCTTGTGTCAGTTAACAGGAGACATTGGAAGTGAGGTGATATTGCTTGCAATTTATTAATAAATATTTTACAGGCAATGCACAGAAGAGGTAGAACATTTTCTCACAACGGGATACACTGTGTGGCACAGTTAGGGATAACATTAAGATATTCTGGCTGTCGCTATTATATTCAGCAGTAATAGGAATGAGTCAAAAATGTCAACAGAAAGAAAAGCATTTTTTCTTTTTTATCCCTTGTAATATTCCAATCAAATCACAAAGCCTAAATAAAAAGAATAAGAGAATCCAAAGCAGTAGAACTTTCTTGCACATCCAGCTTGCTTGAGGATTTTCTTTCAATTATTAGAGATTTTTTTAAAAGTTGCTGAGATCTTACCTTTTTTAGTAAGATAATTCCTTCTTGAGTCTCTTCGTTAGTAATGATGTTAAAAACATCTGGGCTATCTGCTTCAATGAAATAGTCCATGGCTGCGTTGTCCCCAATGTCTCTGTCTTCTGCAAAGACTTTGCCTACGGTGGTGCCCACGGGAGCCTCTTCAGAGACACTCATGTAGTAGAGTCCTAAAGAAACAAAAACTGGCAAAGTTTAGTGATCTGCCATGGTTAATAGTGCTGTGGCTTGAGGTTCTCAGAGAGCTGGGGAAAGTCCCAGCTTCCACCGGAGCAATTGATGTGATCTGGCATTGTATAGATTTTGGGTGCAGGGCAGGACAATCTTCTCCCTTGGGAGCCCTTTGCTCTCAGGCCTACTTCATCAGTGTATAGGGCTAAGGACTAAAATAAAACACCTCATGGTTTTAAACTGAAGGAGGGAAGGTTTAGATTAGATATTTGAAAAATGTTTTTTACTCTGAGGGTGATGAAAACCAACACAGGTTGCCTAGAGACGAGGTGAACGTTCCATTCCTGAAAAATTCTAGGTCACTTGAATGCAGCTCTGAGCATCCCTGCCCAAGGAGGGTTGGACTAGATGACATTTAAATATCCATTCCAACACAAATTATTCTATGGTTCTATGACTAAACAGGGTGAAAAAACAGCCAAGGACAGCACTTCCCAACAGTGCAGTTTTTTCCTGGTAGCCCAATGAGCAGCTCCCGCATTTACTACAAACTACCTGGACAGAGAGGTTCACATAATTTGCCAAAAACTCTCTAGCATGCATCAGAAAAAAAGAAGAGAGGAAAATAAGAAAGAAGAGGAGTGAAAATGATGCTAAATATCCTGTTTTCCAGATTTTAGGCTGAGGCTGTACAAATTATAGGGAGCAGTTTAATGATTTGTCTCAAGAGTCTATTAGTAAGTAAAATCAGCAGAGTTGAGAGTTTTGAAAGGATAGATTTTATTTTCCTCTTGGTTTTTGAGTTTTTGTGAGGACTTTGGGGTTTTTTTCCCCTACTTTATTTTTTTACAGCTGTATGCTAAATTTAAAGCGCAGCCCTGTTCTAAAAAGACCAACCTGCAAACCTAACAGCGATACAGTGGATCTAAATTTCCTCAAGACTTCCATTACTGTAATTAGTCTCTACTCACGCTGCTGAAATTCAGGTGGGTTGTCATTGATATCAGAGAGATTGATGGTAACAGTGGCTGTTGCAGAAAATGCTCCTGGTTGCCCAACCATATCTTTGGCTTGAATGATGACCAAATACTGATCTTTTGTTTCTCTATCCATTTCGGAAGCCATTCTAATGACCCCTAAAAATAGAAAAAATAATACAATGGCATATAAGTCTCATTTTTTTCTCAACATCTGACATGGGTTTATAGTATAATATGCACATAACATGTATCACTGCAGCCAGTTATGAATTTTCCTTCTAAACTGTGCATAGAGCAACTGTTCTTATACTGGGTATTAGTAGTCCTCATGGTAGAAAGTACACTGTGTGTCAAACCCATTCTGTATATTTAGAGTTCTGGGGAGCAGAATACTCCATGTATTTCCTCTACCATGTAGAGACATGTCTATTATTCAGAAATTAGGTTTTTGGAGGGATGTCACGTATCTGTCGTTTCTCAACATACAGATAGAAATATCACATGATGCGCCATAGAGGTGTTGATTCAGAAATGTTCCTAGATCAATTTATAAAGTGTGGTGTTCAGTATCTAACTCTTAACAAGATAAATTTTTAATAAAATTTGGATTTTCTAGAGAGGGAGAATTTCATCTTCCTATGAGAAAGAAAAGTTGATTTTTTTGAGCTCTAGGAACTATGCAGAGATGTAAGAGTGTAGAGTGGTGTCAGCTGATCTTTGTTAAAATCAAGAAAGACAATTTTGCTTGCATCCATTTTATGAGTTTATGAGGGTACAAATTTGCTTGTAGTACCTGTCTTCGGCTCCACTGAGAAATAAGGCTGTCCCTCAACAAGACTGTAAAGCAGACGAGCACCATTCCCATAAGAAGGATCATCAGCATCTGTAGCTGTTACCTGTGTAACCGAAGTACCTCAAGGAAAAATAAAATAGATTATGTTTGTTTTCTTCTTGTACAAATTGTCTCATAATTATAAAATATGAATTCTTTAAAAACCTTTTAACATACCAGTTATACTAATAAACAGTCCTAAAAATTTACAGGAGCAAATGGCGTCTATTAAATTTACTGTTAAAAAGGGAAAATATTTCCTCAGCAGCTGTCCTTGTTGCATTCAAAATTTCAATTAAAACAAAAATAAACCATATACGTTTTTTCAACACTACATTTATATTGCTTAAAATGCTACGTATATCATGCCTATTTTCTAGTATGTCAGTGGAGTAAAGCAAATTGTTTCTCCTCCTCTCCTTCAAAGTATTTTACAGAATTTTCCCATAGGAATAAGAAAACACAGTCACTTTATCACCAGTAGGCCCGCTGGTGATAAAAAAATTAATTGTTAACAAGCAAAGCAACCAAGAAGTATAACAAGGCTCTGAACAAATTTTTTATTCATGAGTCTTTAATGAGCTTGTCCCAGCTCAAAACTTGTGGCAGAAATCCCAGTGCAAAAACACAGTGGAATCAAACTGCAAAGCTTGGTTTCTTCTTTGATGGGAAGCTGTTCATATCCTAGATAGAAGATTGACAGCAATCTCATGGCACCTTGTCTAATGACTGTCCTTTAAAAAATATCCACAGTAACATCATTTTTTAAGGTAATCATTATTTTTATCTTTTTTTCCTCTCCTAGATTCTGCATTAGAAAACAAATACCACTTCTTGTGAGGAACAGCAGGAAATCAAGCTACTTCCTGAAAATTTCTGGCATACATTCACACGGTTGCACCTGCTTATCAATACAGCAGTATAGTTAGGCTGGAGGGGAAAAGAAGAAGAAAAGGTGGAGTGCAAGGAGTTAGACCAGAAACACCATTTTTTAATTAAAAAAAACAAATGTGTTATTTGTCCTAAATAAAACAAATATATTCATTGCTGAGTTTTCTAGCAGCTAAATAGTTTTATTTTTAAATAGAAAAGAAAAAACAGCTTTCTCATATAAGGAAAGGCTAAAATAAATAATTTGCTTCTTTAAATAAAAAATTCTTTTTCATTTTCTCTCAATTTATTGAGCAGCATTTGAATTGATTCCATAATGCATGTTTTCTTCTCTCAGGCAGAGAGTGAACTAAGCCCTTAGTAATTCACACCAAATTTTGGACCTATATGTCCCTCATAACTTACCTACAATATCAAATATCTGACATGTGGGTTTAGATGCATAAATATAGATGACTTAGATGTGTGTATAGATGTATAAATATATATACAGATCCTATTGCTTTGGAGAAATTTTAAAGTTAAAATTACAAATTCATATTTAATCAGGGCACACATATGCCTCAGAAAACACAGAATTCTTTAATAAGTCTAAAGAGCAAATGGAATCTTCAGCTACATAACTATTAACTTCATATCAGCTGTGATCTATGAAAATTGGTCTCACAGTTGCAGAAAATTCATCCTCTAAGAACATTTAGCATGACTAGAGCACAGTTGCTTTAAAAAAAAAAATTGCTAGTTAGGAAAGGATCAGTCACTATGGATGATCCAACAGGTTCTGTATATCATTAATACCATTTTCTACTAAGCAAACTCAAGTGTCCACAACTATTTTAGGAATGCACTTATTTATAGCAATATATTTAGTAAATCAGTAATAAAATACATGTGTAGAACTTCAAAGTCATCAGCACAGCTTTTGTACATTTAAGGGTAAATCTATTTTCTGCACAGTTTCTAAGCAGTATAAAGAAATATTGAATTGAAATCAGCATTTCCTTCTTCTCTGGGACCCAAGCACACTTTTCTTCTGGTCTGTTAACTCTTCTAGAGTATTTCAGAACACAGTAGTAAGGACTTTGTTCAGCTGGAGCCAGTGAGATGCAGCTGGTGGATGTAATCAATGGAAACGTGAATAGTCAAAAGGAATCTAGTAAAGAGTGAGCTGACCTGGAAGGAAGAAATAACAGATATCCTGCGCTCCAAGGAGGAAGATAATTTATTTCTAAATTTGGGTGACAGGAGACCATGTGAAGAGCAGGCTATCATTTCTCACATTTTTTTAGAACAAAGATTGTGTGATACATGAAGCTCTACATTAAGTATGGACTATGTAGCAAGAAGAAGAAAAATGTTACCCTGGCTTTAGAGTACATCCTCAGTTTTTAATTTTCAACTTTCATGAAACTTGTATTTCTTTATACATTTAAACATCAGAAAAAAACAATCTATCAAAACTAACTAAACTAAACAGAAACAGAACCCCAACAAGAACAAAAACCAAAACAGAACCCAGAAAAAAACCGCAAACCTCAACTCAAACAATTTGCAGAATGGTATCATATTTACCTAATATTTGTATTTGGGTGAAAGAAATTGAAATGTTAATATTCCATACTCAAAAACTCCCAAGAGCCATTATTTGTTACTACATGATTGTGAGAAGAATAATTGAACAGATACAAATAATTTATTTTAAAACAATCAGTTAGCATATTTCACATTGCACATACCCCCCAAAGTTAAGAAACCACAAAGCCCTAGTCCTGACATTAAAAACATCACATGGTATAGCTTAAAATTGAACTTTTTGATTAGCTTTATTTAAGACAAAGTGCTACTTTGTATCTCTGCAGCCTTGATTTTACCCTTCTTGGGCGAAATATGGTAGAGTGCCATTTATACCCTGCAGCCCATTAGGTATACTGTGGGGCCCTCATATGGCAAATAGCTCTTCATTTTTCTAAATAATGCTTGAGATCTATAAAGACATTAAATACTGATACATTATTGCATCTGACTCTCAACCACTCCATCAGATATACAGCATTTGTACAAGTTTAACAGTTATAAGGAAGACAGTGTAAAATCGTAGCAAATGCCTGAGGGTAAAGCAGAGTCCTGTGTTCTCAGAAGAGAGTCCATTTGCTGACACACTGTTCATTTACTGTGACACTTGCATATAAAAGCCTAATAAAATTTACTACTGAAGATAAAAGAAAGCTAATAAAGAATTAAAATGTATTCCAATTTGTTGGCACATTTGTATATATATTGGTACTTGTAACTAACTTCAGGCACAGTTATTTGTGTCTATTTTCTGGTTGTGCTGTGGTTGTCTCAGGCAAGTGACCAGCACTGAATTATTATCTACTCGCTTTCTTAGTTCCAGACAAAATGTGCAGCAACAGTGACCTGCTTTTCCAAGTCTTGACCATGCTTCCTAAGAATGTTTTCTGTGAGGAAATTATCAGGAGACCAAGCATCAGTGAACTGAACCGAAGCTAGAGAGCACTGAAACAGAGCAAAGAGAAAGCCTCTCTATTGCACTGCATCATTTAAATTAACTCTGTTCTTCACCTCTTATTATGCAAAATGTTTTATTTTACTGGGAGAAAACCACTAATGTAATCAACCACTATGCTACCGATACTGCAAACTTCAGTGGGTTGTCCTTCCTCTCTGCGACGAGTTTATAAATTTCCTTGTGAGGTTGGTTTAGAATGCACACTGAAACAGGCCCCACCTCAGTAGTGCCGTCCCTGCGTTTTGAGAAGCAGGGTCAGTGAGGCCCCAGAAGTACTCACGGTGTGTGGCTCAGCTGTTTCATGTTTTGGAGCTGACCACTGTCAAATATACACTCCACTTGCATTTTATACTCCGGACATGGGCATTAGTATTCCAGTAGTGTCTCCATGAAAGAAGTAGATGAAAGAATGATCTCTGGAATGGCTATGGTATTAGTGCTAGAGAGGTCAAGTGTAGAAGCAGTAATGCAGAAAATATTTCAAGATCCTGGATGACCTGGATTCATCTATCATACACTGGACAATCGTAAATCACTGAGTTTACTACTTCAGGAAGTCCTTGTCTGAGAGAGAAGGCAAATAGGGTTCTTTCTTTATTTTTTACCCATTCTGACATGGGTGAAAAATGGGACGTGGCTTTTATTCTGATTTTTAATTTATTTTTCATTTCATATGTTTCTATATTTCAATGGAATATTTTTTTTTTACTTTATAATATTACAGGACTATCACAAAGTAAATTACATTTTCTGCAGCTTAATTAATTTTATGGTGAAGTGATACCATGTTTCAGGAATGTATATGCAATAGATGACACAGGAGAGTGGACAAAGACAGCTGAGCCTTTCATTTTTAGTGGATCTCTTTATAGCAAACTCAAGGCAGTAAAGAGTGAAACTTCTCAATGCTCAACTGCTTTTTGATAGTTTCAGGTAAGAATCAGTAGTATATGGGAAAATATTACTACTGTTGTTTTTGGTCTTATGTACCATCCTACTTGACTTTCTTTTGGTTTTTTTTTGTTTTTTTTTTTTGTTTTTTTTTTTTTGTTTTTTTTTTTTTTACTTTTTTCTCATATAGCTGTCATAAAGGCAGAAAGATAAAATGTAAGAAATTCAGTTGTTCTTACATTTATGTGAGTGTTTACGAGTCTTTAAGAGTATAAATGAAGACATACTAGATAATCAGCCATTCAAAAATTATTTTTATAACAGATTAAGGAGCCTATAAAAAGTGTTTTACCACAGAGGGAAAAAAAAAAGAAAAAAAAGAAGAAGGGATTTATCAAAATCCTAAATTTTTGAAATCCTAGGTAATTCTTGACAATGAATTGTGCTCATTTTTGCTATAAGAACATAAAAAATAAAAATGCAAAGGTCTTTGACAAATCACCTATCTTGTCTCCAAACTTGAGCAAATGAACAAGATTCAAAAGCTGGAAGAACCCTCTGAACTAGCAACTGATTATTTTAGAAAAAGTTATTTGAGCAAGAGGTCAGGTGCAGAATTGAGTCTGTCTGCACAGAGGAAAGTGACAGTGATTTCCCTGGTGGAAAGTGGTATAAGCAGGTAGCAAGTATCACTAGCAAGCAAATTGATCAAACGCATGTCTTTTGCAGCTACTGCTGGTGGTGATGATGAGCTGCGGCGTCCTGGCAGAAATTAGGATACTAACCTCACTTTCAATTAAATAACAGGCATGAGTATCCTTTTCTTTATCCTGAGATCCTGACTGGTAGAAGAAGATAAACTTTATGGCTTGCTGTCAAATATTCACTGATTCTGCTCCAAAAGTTGAGCAGATAATGCTTAATTGCATCACTGATGCTATTACATTAATGACCTCATCGAGTCGTACTTAAAGCATACTTACATTGATTCATATTTAAGGTACCACAATATTTGAATTTTTTTTCAATATCAGTTGAAATAAAAATAAACAAAAGAAAATTAAAATATTAAATTTGATAGATTACTGGAATCTTTCCTGTAACATCAGAAGAACATAGTTTCCCTTTGATTTTGAAGATAGCTATTTGGAGATATTACCTATAACATTTCTGTTTACCTCAGCTCTATTAACACTTTGGGGGTTTTGAAGGCTTACATGTCCACATATTATGAATGCAGATGTGTATGTAAACATATGTATATACATATACCTATATTTGCCAAATGTTGACTTTACTTTGCATTTGTTGTATTAAGTTTCCAGATACATGACAGATCCTCATACAGGTCTGTCTGATCATGTGAAAGTGAGAAAGGAGAGGTAAAGGGATTTTTTCCTCTTGACAAGAAAATTACAATTCTTGTACTTAAGAAATCAGAAGGCAGAATGCATTCACTGCACATATCTAATCCAAACAAGGAGAAGCTGACTGAAAGGAAAGAGGCTTGGCAGTGTAAATAAGTAGGCCACATGCAGGCAGTGAAAGTGGCTATCACTTCTTCCCAACTGGCTGCAATACTCTACCTATTTCTACTGAGAACGTTATATTTTTAAACAAGTGCAAATTTCAAGGCTGAATCACTGATGAGAAAGACAAATGTCTATAGTCAATCCAAGCATGTATCTAGAATCTGTAAAAGGACTTGGATAGATGCAGGTACCTAAATATTTAAAATCAAGAATGTTAAGTACAGGTATTTACAATCTCAAGATAAGAATATACCTTTGCAAATTTCCAAACCTATAAAACAGTTTCCTTCCTTCTTACTGAGATGCAGTCTGTTAAATATGCTATTAAAATTTTACTTCAACATAGCTGTCTAGAAAAAATCAGGAAATAAAGAGTTTGATTCACAGTTTATCATACCATCAGGCGACATCTCTGGAACAGTGGCCACATAAGGTCCATCCAGGAACTGTGGTTCGTTGTCATTGATATCTCGAACCTTGATGATAAATTCTGAATCAGGTTCAACAGGAAGCTGAGTGCTCCGGTTAATTGCTTTTGCTGTTAGAATGTAGAAAGGTTTCTTTTCTCGATCCAACTTTTGTTTTACATAAATTTTGCCAGTATATTTGTCAATGTGAAAAAAGCTTCCAGCTCCCTCCCCGGCCAAAATGTATTCTAAGTTGCCATCCTCTTTGTCTAAATCTGATTTCACCTGAAAGCAAAAGGGCGAAAAATAAGTCACAGTTTAGGAAGAATGAAGTTTTGAAATATTCTTTTTATGTTTTGTTTTGATTCTACAGTGAACTCTTTTGCTAACGAGCCTTCTTGGACATTATTGTTTGAAAGGAGGTACTGTCACATTTTCAGCCAATCATTTTAATTTATTTTTTTTTAATTTATTTAAGAGTATTGATATAGCAGACTATTAAATGTGTAATATACCTGAAAAGAGATGCTTCAACTACTTTGAAGTGAAGGGAATGCATCTAACGACCTACTTTATTTCATTTTTTCAGGTCCCCCTACGATTCTGCTGAAAAGACTGCAAAGGTCATTAAACATTATCTAATTTTTATTATTTCAGATGATACATGTACTTTTAAAGTTGTTTATTTTTTTTTAACTCAACAATGCTAAGTGTGAATGTATGCAACAGTGATGTTCTTTTTCTGTTGAAATATTAGAGGGGAAAAGACATTCTGTGGTGAAAGTCTGTGTTGTTTATTCCAAAACAAATTCATAGACATTTTCCATTTCTATCCAAGATGATCTACATCCTCTGTTGTATTGCTAAGATGAACTTTATGGTGATGATTTCTCCAAGCTGAGCTTTGGAGAAAATTTTAGTCCAGCTGCATTTGTTCATGACAACCAAATAGTGCTGTTAATATTAGTGATATATAATGGTGCAATATTTTAAGAGCAATAACCTGATTTCCTGACATAGCAAGCATCCACAGTTGAATTTTATGGGAACAAAAATTTCCATTATATCATTAATTCTCTATTTTTTTTCTCCACTTATTTTGGTTTTAGAACAAAAAATATCAAACTCTCTAAGAACCTGGATACTAATTGAAAAATCCAAAGTAAAAAAAAAAATATTCAACTTGCTTCTCTTATGAAGAAACATAATTAAAATGCAAATAATATGCCTAACTGTTGACTTTAATATCTCACTGTTTTGTTTATGTTTATTAAACTTAAAGGTCACTGTAAGTTGTGAAGCCACAGAACAGGAAAGTAACAATTCCCTCTCAGATCTCCTCAAATATTTTATAATAACTTCTGAGGTTGCAAAAATAGTTTTAACTTTTCTTTGGAAGAATGACTATGCCTTTTAAGATTTTCATAATGCATAATTGTCTGCATGCATCAGATGGATAATTGATTCAGAATGTGAGCGGGACACTGCTCTGAGGTATGAGGAACAGTTTTGAGTTCTGTAAAAGTATTTAACACCTAAAATATTCAGAGTTAATTGTCCTTGCCAGTACAAAATACAGAATTTTCAAGTCTTAGGGAGTTTAGAACCATTTAAAATATGAACAACTTAAATATTTTCAACATAAGTAGTTGTGTGCTAGACATGGACCGTGTTACCCCCTTAAGTGGTCTGGTCAAACTCATTTTAACACCATCCAAATCTGGCATCTCACTGAGGGGCAACACAGATTCTTTGTTACCCATAAATCTTTGTTTCCTTTTAACATAAGCCAGGACATGGGAGAAGTGATATATATCTAGATCTTTAAACTAGCATGGGGCTCAGATGTGACCACAGAGTGTATCAAAGCCTCAGGGTCTGGGAGCATGCCTTTGGCTGGCTGCTAAGCCATAGCCTGTGTTTAGTAATTTCACTCAGAATCATTTATCCACAAAAGATTTCATGACCTTGAACATGTTAAATGAGAGGTCCCTTACAGATGACATTTACTGAGAAAGAATAGCAAAGGTTCTAGGTTTACTTGTTTTTTTTAGGCTGGGAACAAAATAAATGGTCTTACCATTGTAAATGAGAATTGCGAACAAATATTTTTGTATTCATCCTTGTGTATCTGCCATTGCAGTGCCGATGGACACATTTATTTTTTCTTAATCTTGATAATGGAAATGGAGTCATGAGTTTATGTTATATAAAATTTGAAAATTTATTTCTGACTGAGAAAAGATTTTGATATGGAATAGTGATTTAAAAACAGAGACTGTCTACCTTTGAATTTTCGTTGATGCAGTTTTCTTCAGAGCCTTAATTACTAAAAATTCATGTGTTGATCAGAGACTACCACTTCATTTGCTCAAAGCAGCGCATATTCTACTCAATAAAAAGACACAAGTAAATATGTCTTATTAGACAATGGTTTCACTGCAATATATTAACAATAATCTTCAATAAAATCCCCAGTTAACCTGTGAGAAATAAAAAGGTGAGATCATGAAAATACATGCCATTTATGTTGATTTTTTTTTCAGGAAGTACTTTTACAAAGTATTGAAAAAGTAATAATAATTGTTTAAAAAATAGACAGTATGTCTTCACATTTTCTTTCAGAAGTGAGACATCACACTTCCATAGTAACTACTTTGAAAGGGCTGTGAAAAAGTAATTAATGAATTTTGAGCACTTCACCCTTTGGGCCCAATTAAATTTTAGTGCTAGTTAATTAGCAGTTAAACTTATTTTAGCTCATTCATTTAAAAAGGGCCTTAAAGAAAAGAAAAGCAGATCTTAAGATTAAAATTGCTTCTAGCATACAAAAATAAATAATAATAATAAATAAAATAATAATAGTGATAAGCAGAGAGAGAAGGGGGCAGATAAACCCTCATTAAGACAATTATCTTCAAGCACATTTTTAAAGGAGGGTGAAAAATAATTGCTCGTTGTACTAAACCTACTTAATCTAATGAACCATGCAGATTCCCGTAGTTTCTCAGTGGTAAAAGGATTTAGTATTAATCAGCTTCATTAAAAATTAATGAGGGGTAAATCAGCTGCTACTTAGTGTAATAGAAAATCAAACTAAATTCTGTTTGTAAACTACACTACGCTCAGTATGGCTGCTTTGATGCAGTGCCAAAAATAGCACAAGCAAATTGCCAGACGTTGATAAATGAGTCTTAACTTTCACTCAGAAGGAAGAAAGGAACTTTTCAGCTTTATACCTTCATCTGCTGCACATGGAGCTAGTTTTATTAACAGCATGCATGTGAAGTTTCCTTGACAGCAGTCCTCAGTGAAGGAAAGTGCTTGGTGCTGCTGTGGCCTAAAGCTCTTGGACTTCTCTGACCTTGAGAAAGGTCACAGGAAAGGAGAAATGTGGTTCTGCCTTATTATAGCTTCCTGAACTCCTCTTTCTACTTTTCTTGCTATTTCCATGCCACTGGAGATATTTGGCTTTCCAAGTCAGGGTAGAAGCTGCTACTCAGCATGCTAAATCGAACCTTGTGCTGTCCTTGAATCATTACTTATCATACCTGTCCAATATACACAGGTTCCGGCGAAATCTGTTCCTCAGTTGCAAAAAGAGGTTCCCACAGCCAGCCACGTTTCACTCTTCGAGCTGGTGTGAAAGACTGAGCTGTGTTTTGAGCGCTGGAGTTCTGTGTGCTGGGAGAGCAAGGCCAAAGCTGAACCAGCATCACCATGAGGCGTAGCAGTACCGAGGAATTCATGCTGAACCGTTCTTTCAATCAGTCTTAATCTGTGAAAGAGGGGAAAGAAAAGTCTTTGACAAAGCATCGTTTTTGTCTTTCTACTTCTATATATTGATTCTGTGCTAATGTAAGAGTTGATTTGCAGTGTTAAAACCTCCTCCTCTCCCCAAAAGTAAAGAGCTGAAATGAAGTCTGTTTCTTATTAAAATTTTAATAAGAGATTTTAAAAAGACCTTTCAGAGTCTCTAACATGAAAGTCAAGTACTTAACTTTTCTTTATGAATATCCTACACAGGGACTTATTATGCAAAAAAAAAAAAAAAAAAGGAAAACAATCCTTCAATTAATTCATCTCTCAAATTAAGCTGGATAATTGTATTGTGTAGCCTAGGAATAATTTGATTGGAATAATTGTATGTTTCTGCTTAGATAGGGCTCATTTTGAGCTGTAGTCATAAAACTGCCTGAAGGGTGAATATCTAGCCTCAGTAGCCCTGATGTCTGACAGCTGGAACAGAGTGATGCAGATTTTTTTTTAACCTCTTCTTACCCACTTTCCCAGCTCAGCAAAATGCCTGCAAAAATGTTAAAGGTTATGGGGTACCATGATGAAGCAACAAAAATTTACAACTTTCTCCTTCCCAGCCAAACAGCAACATGGACAAGGCAGATGTGTTTAATGGATTCTTTGCCTGTGCCTTTGGCATGGATAATGCACCAAGGGGTTGCCACAGCCCTGAGCTGGAGGACCATGACTGCAACAATGCAACTCCCAGTCAATTCTGAAATTGTGCAGGAACTGCTGCTCAAGCTGGATCCCTAAAAATTTATAGGGCCTTATGGGGTTGATCTGAAAAGCTGCTGATGTCATTGCAAAACATCTCTCAATGCTTTTTGAATGATCTTGGGAATCCAGAGAGATCCCATCTGACTGGAAGCTGGTGAATGTTGTCCCATTTTTCAAGAACGGCACAAATGAGAACCCCAGAGACCACAGGATTGTCAGTTTCACTTTGGTGCCTCCTCAAGTTAAAGAGAAGGATATTGAGGAGGTATTGAAAAATACCTGGAGGACAACACAGTAGTTGGTCACAACCAGCATGGCTTTATGAGAGGAAAGTACTTCTTATCAAATCTGGTTTCCTTTTATAACCTGGTATCTCACCTAATTGATCTATGGAAGCCTGTTGTTGTAATCTTTCTGGATTTCAATACTTTCTCTCACAGGATCCTACTAGACACATTTTCAGCACACATCTGGATAAACACAGCTTGGGTTGGTGTTGGCTGAGTAACTTGCTCACAGGTTGGGTACAACGTTACAGTGAATGGGGTGATGTCAAACTGGAAACCTGTCACTGGTGGTATTCCACAGGCCTCCATGCTCAGCCCTGTATTCTTCAACACCTTTATGACTTTCATGAAGAACTGGAAGGAATATTAAGCAAGTATGCAAATGATAGAAAGCTGGGAGAAGCCTTTCAAGGCAGGGAGATCTTGCAGAGAAAACTCAAAAAATTAGGGGGCTAGACAATCACTAATTGTATGAGCTTCAAAAAGGGAAATTGATGGATTCTGCACCTGGGATCAGGCAACCCTGGATGTATGTACAGACTGAGATGCTGGAAATCAGTGCCACAGAAAGGGACCTGGGGGTCCTGGTCAATGGTAAGTTGAGCCGGAGTCAGCAGTGCCCTGGCAGCCAGGAGGACAAAACCCTGTCCTGGGGAGCATCAGGTACAGCAAGGGAGGGAAATGTTGGGCTCTGCTCTGCACTGGGGCAGCCTCACCTTGAATATTGTGTGCAGTTTTGGGTGCCACAATATAGGAAAGACATTAAGCTATTTGAGAGCATCTGAAAAAGAGCCATGAGGATGGTGAAAGGGCCTTGAGAGGAAGCTCTGCATGGAGAGAAGGAGGTCACTTGATCTGTTCAGCCTGGAGAAGAAGAGACTAAGTGGAGATCTCGTTGCAGTTAAAATTTCCTTGTGAGGGGAAGAGGAGGGGCAGGCACTGATCTTATCTCTGTGGTGACCAGTGACAGGATCCAAAGGAATGGTCTGAAATTCTGTCAGGGGAAGCTTAGGTTGGATATTAAGTAAAGGCTTAATATTTGGATATTAAGCTTAGCTTAGGTTGGATATTAAGTAAAGCCAGCTATTACTGGCTTTTCAGTGATTTTTGGCACAATGAAGGAAATTTTAAATGTAATTCCATGCTCAGTTAGGAATAGCCATCTTCAGTGAGGCAAAAAGAAAAATTTTGAAAATACCTACCCATTTGGCAATGGCATTAGCCATTCTTTTCAAGGCTTTAGCATTGAAGAATAACATTTCCTATGAAGGAGAAATTTGGTTTATGAGTTTCTGACACACTAGTCAGTTTGAAAAACATACTGAAGAAAAAATACTTGGATTAATTTATCTTAGACCTGAAAAATCTGTAAGTTTTTTAAGTATTAATATTTTAAATACTCATCCTTATCTGTAGCCGCATTTCTCTTCACAGAGAAAAGCAAGGCACAACTTCCCAAGGATATTTCTGGTATTCACATTCTCTGAACCTCAGAGAAAGAAAAAAACAATTCTCATCTCATTTACTGCTCCTCTGTTTTGGAACAAGTGGAATGCATTGTGGAAGATTGTTTACCTGAAGGGAATTGGTGACTGGATTCTGGTATGAGTGTTTTGATTCATTGACCAGTTGAATCCATGTGTGTGTTGGACTGTCAGCTGAAAGTCATGAGATTCTGTGCAGTTGAGTGGAGTTGTGTTGAGTTGGGTGTTTGGCAGATTCAGTTTAGATGTACTGTAATATAGAATAGAATAATACAGTATAACAAAGTAATTAATTAGCCTTCTGATATCCATGGAGTCAGATGCATCATTTCTCCCCTTCGATGGAGGTCGCCAAGCTTTTACTATACTTATCCAAAGAGAAATGCCATAATTGCTTAAATAGACAGACAGATAATACAGAAAACTACTTATTTACTTCCAGCATCTTTATATGATGTAGGACAACATTTTGTTAAAATGTAATCTGCAGAGATCAAATGAGAGGAGTTCTAATAGGAAAGTCAAATAGAACAACCAAGGTTAAAGTGTACATCCCAATTTTTTCACATTTTGTGTTTTTTGACTGTAAAGCTGTAACAGAGCAAGACAAGATTTGAATAGAAGGAATGTGACTTGGGTATCCTCTTTTTCCAGTTTCCTGTAAAAACTTCTTATTTTCCCATGGCTGCAAGAATAATATTTGTGACTTAAGTCCAACAAAGCTCAGCATGGCTCTGAAATGAGTCTTGAATGAGGTTAAGAAGGCCTGAAGACCTTGGAGAGTCTCTATGCTATGAGTGTACTTACTTCTAAGCAGTAATCTGCACACAAAGTAACCTTGAAAAGGAGCATTCATTTCATTTCAGCACATTGCGAAGGACAGACTACTCAAAGAACAAAAGCTGAACAGTCAAGGAGACCTTTCTGAGGAATCACAGAAAAATGCATTTCAATCACTGTTTATATCTGAAGAGAGGTGTTCAGTCTCGGCAATAACAAATTTTTCTGACTAGGCTTTTTTGTTGTTGTTTGGGATGCTTGTTCTAGCATTTTTCGCATTATACAACAAAATATCTCAGGATTGTATTTCATGCAGAGTGAATGTGAAAGAAACAGCCCTTATCAAACTTTTCTGAAGACACTGTATTGAAAAAAACTTAGTGAGGGTGCAGAAGGGCAATGCTGGTCTGCTGTTGGCCACCTCCTTGCAATGTACTCAGCAGTTCATATGAACAGCATCAAGCATGCAATGGATGTTTTGGAGCATTTTGGTGTCTCCTTTTTACTAATTTATGTTAATATCCTGTGTTACGTGGACTTAAGCATCATGTCTCTGACAAATTGGAACAAGTAAATATTTTTTAGATTCTGATATACTGCACACATTGTTAGTGTAAGGAGGCTAACCTGAAAATACAGATGGCAGGCAAATTCTTCTAAAAACAAAGCTATTTAATGGAATTGAGATCTATATGAATCTCTGTTTTTGTCTCCTCTGCTATAGCAAACATTCTGAATTTGTCTTTACTTTCAGGACCTTTCAAAGCCTATTTGCTTCTAATATCTTCCTACTCATTTGGCACTGAGACACTGCCTCCAGGTTCTGGCCAGCATGTGTTGCCATTTTTTATAGTCCAGTTATAGTCCTTGTGAAACAATCACATTCTTTCTCTTCCATTGGTTGTAGCTCAGTCTCAGAAGTCAGTCTCATAAAATAGCCAGAAAGTAGTTTCTTATTCCCTCATCATTTTCTAGTCTTTTCTTTAAAAATCCAAACTTCGGTATTACCTACTTAAAAGAAAAATAAATATAAAAGGGCTCACGCTGTTAAGATGATTCTGTGCTGAGACTGCTTCACTTTGTCTAGTATTGCCTCATTATTCCCTCCTACTTTCCTGTCTTTCCCTATCCATCAGTTGTCTCTTGTTTTACACTCATTTGCCATGGTCTTTGTAAATGAAATGACCTTGTACTCTGTGTTATAATTATAGTATGCAGCAGAGGAGAGGATTAGTAAAAGCACTGAGCTTTTGAGCACTGCATTAAATATGCCCTAATAGATAATTTTTTAGTAGAATAGTTTCTCATTGAAAAAACAAAATATATATATATTTTTTCAGAGATGAGCAAATGATCTGTCACTAAAAATTTCTCAAGAGGAAGAAAGGATTGGAAACTATTGTTCTGCTCCTGTCCTTTTGGAAGTTTGTCTCCAGTTTTTCTCACGTGCAGTGAGTTGCAATAATAAAGTCTGATAGTAAGACCAGAGCAATGAGAATATCCATTGCAATTGTAATAAATGGGCTGCAGCTTTTAAAGCTTATAGAGCAGCCTCTTCTTTACATACCCAAGAGAAACCACAAGTTCCCTGGAGACTAGAAACAGATTTACCTTCCTGGAACAAAGTTGATGAGTCCTTTCAAAAGTTTATTTTGGAATCTTCACCCAGTGACATCCTGTCTCCATTTGAAACTGAATGTTATTTTAGGTGTGCTGGTAGTATGACTTGGTTCTGAGTTTCCTTTGTTTCATTTTTTTTTTTTTTCAATTATGATTGTGTAATTACATTACAAAATAATACATGCTACTGCCTAGCATTGCAAGAAAAACAACAGAAAGAAACAGAGGTCTAAAAGAGACTACTTCTGGGATACAGTGAAGTTATATATTTGTTGGTGGAGAAAATAGACTAACGTTAGAGATAAACAACAGCTTTCTAAAGCAATTAAAAAAAAAAAATCCAAACAACAGGTTAGAGTGCAGGTGCTGAAAAATGTAACAAAAGTCCCATAATTTGATATAAGTAAAGCCTTTTAGTTAGGAGGTAGCAAAACACTGAAATAGGGTAACAAGGGATGTGGTAGATACTCCTATGTAGAGATCATTAGGACCATCTCCTATACATGTTTGGTGCTACAATTTTGAAACTGACTCCTGAGAATAGCAAATCTCTCTGTCCTTGAATGTACTCAGCAAAAAAAAAAAAAAATTCAGATTGAAATACATTCGTTTTTGGAATTTGGTGCTGTCTTTGCTTGATTTAATAATGTCAAGCAAACAACGAGAGGAATAATTCATGTAAGCCAATCTAATTCATTAATATGCAGCTTCTGAAACATTTCTTATCTCAAGAACAGCTTTAACATGATGTTGTTTCTCTTGCATGTTCTGTTTTATGCCTCGGTGTTATTATGATTGTAGCAAAATCTGTCTCCCTTGTATGTTGCTATCTTTAATTTTCACTTAATAGGATAAAGAAGAAAGGCTATGTGTAACTAACCCCTACAGATTACCATGTTATAAGAAGTTTAAAGTAGTAGAAACCTTCATATTTCTCCACTACAGACTTGTCCTTCTGTTCTATGTCTACTGGCTATTCATGCCAATTGCATTTAATGTGGTTGAATACTGAGGATCCTAGTGTATTATAGTGCTGCTGCTCTATCTTTTTGCCAGAAAACACTAGATATGAACTCATTTTCATTGACTAGTTTGGGTCTTGCAATATGGTAGACACCATGACTATATTACTTATGCAATTCTGAGAGAATTAATAGTAGCTAATAATATATATCTGAACTATTTTAATTAATGCATATATTTTGTGGGTTCACTAGTTTGTTTTTTTGTGTTTATAATCTCTACAGAACAATGATAAAATATTCTGGCATGTGCAAAGTACTGGGCTTAATCTTATTCTTGCTAGTCCTTACCATTGTTGAATTTCAGATGGAGTAGGATAATGACTTTTACAGGTTTGGTGTGTTAAAGTTCTGCCTTATCTTTTTCAAGTATTTCATCTGTGATTACATCTTTTGCAATCAGTAGGAAGATGTATTTTAAAGAAGGTTTTCCATTTTTCTTGTATTTTTACTATTTTATTTGGAGACATTAGAAGAAGGCATACTAAACTCCTAAGGAATAAATATGGCATATCTAACTCCAATTATGCTGGAAGTCACTATTTTGACAGTAATGTTTAACTAATTTTATAATAAGGCAGCAGTGAAAAGAAAGTATGAAAATTTACAAGAATTTTTTTTGCAATTTGAACTTAATTTTTACTAAATACAATCACAGTTACCATTTACCATGCATACATATTGTGTGATTGACTGAGTGATTAATTGATTTTTGTGACAGGGTAAAATTGACACCAGTCTTGCTGTAGCTTAAAGCACCTTTTCCACAATCCTCTCAGCTTATATTTATCTGCCTGAATGCATTTGTTTGTAGCTGTCTAGTTTAGCTATTATTGTAATTGAATCTGAACATTTTAATTACATCTATTTTGACTTTCTTGTCTTTCACATATTTTTCTTAAAATAAATTTGGACTGCTATATCTAACAAGTGTTCTGAATTTAATTTTATAGTGATTATCAGAACTAACATCTAAATGAAATAATAATTTTATAGTGCTTATCAGAACTTACATATAAATGCAATATTTTCTTCAGTCAATTAATTGGAGGTATATCAAAAATTGTCTTTCTAGTCTGCTGCAAAGCTAGCTTCTTGAAAAGCTGCTACCTAGCCTTGAGAGGTGTTTTCTTTATTGCATATCTTGATGTGGCATTTGACCAAAGCGTGTTGACTGGTAGTGCATGTTAATACAGCATGGCTGCATGTGTCTTCACCAGTCACCCAGAACTTCACTTACGTGGAGAGCAGCTACTTAGATGTTATGACTATTTTTAAATTTCACTTCATTGTAATTGGCACATTATTTTCTTCATTTTGAAAATACACCATTGAGCCATTAAGGAAAGCCTTCATACTATTATATAGAACTAGCAGTGTCATTATCTGTCAGATATACATGGACAAAATAGCTTAGAGAAAGGAATTTTTTAGTTAATTAGTGCCTTTAAGGCTGTGTATTTCAATCAGTAGAGAGCAGACTCACTAGAAATCATGTCATTCTTAGTGTTTTATATATATTAACACAGTATATTAACACATCCCCCATATTTTGCTACAGTATCTGTTGCACTGTACGAAAAGCCCAAATGACATTTTGGATGACAAAACTCTGAGTCTTCAAAGCATGACAAGCAGCAGCTAGATTTCTGTCCCTACTAGATATTCAAAACCACTTTTTCAGTGTCAGATTGTAATTTTTTTTTCTCAAAATCCTATGTCTTCCCTTAAAAACCTATGACAACTCTAGGCAAAAGTAGCAGATTTGTTTAAAATGACAGGAAAGCAGGCTAAGGTGAAGGATGAGATTTCCTGTAGTGAGTAGAAATAAAGAAAGGTAGAGCAGTTACGTGTCAAGCTCACAAGTCAAAGGAGATTATATAGAGGATGTGGTGATGCACTCTATGTTCTACAGCCTCATTCTGCAGTGTCATTGGTGGCTCTCATTTTCTTAGTGGAAATCTCTCTGTGTTAATCACCAGTAGACATGAGTAAACCCCAAGTGAGAAACAACTCTTTAATTCATTCAATTTGGCGACTTTGATAGTATTTTATTCCATCTGAACTTTGGCATATAAAACTGGCTTCACAGTACCTATTTCCTGAAGGCCACGAGCATACATGATGATGTAACCAGTCTCTTGCCTTTTTGAACTCTGAACCACCAGTATTTTTAGAACTGATTAATTGATTGCTGACCTGTAAGTTTGCTGAAGATACATATGGCTGGAACCAGCTCAATATTTCTGTGTGTGGCGCAGCATTCTTATGTTTGGCTTAGGGGCCTGCTGCCACTCACTGCTGTGATCGTGTGAAGATTCTCATGAATTTTTGAAACACATGATTATGAAAACATAAAATTATTATTTTATTCTCTGTTATCAACCATATAACATAGAGCTGGAAGCATAGCCTCAAACATTTCAAAAGGCAGGAGACCCAAGTCCTGTCATTGCAATTTTTTTGAGATCCTTTAGAAAGAACCTGAAAGAGATGACTCAATCCACCTAAAAATCTCTAGGTACAAGGGAAAGCACTCACACCATCCCCATCAACAAAATAGAGAGTATATGTGTAAGGATAAACTTCTCTTGTGCAGGACAGCTTTTGCTCTGCAATGGTGACCTTTGGAAGTGCTGATTAAGGCAAACCCTGCATAGGGACTGAGCCAGAGGCAAGCCAATGCTTCTGTAATCTTCCTCTGTGAGTGTTTGTCTTACTGTTTTTAAGATAATATTAAAATTAAATCTGCAACATCACAAAGTAATAAAGTGTTTCATTTGGAGTCTCCTGACATCCCCCAAAGGGACCAGCAGGTATCACCAAGAACATCATATTGATACACACACAGATTCAATTAAACCTATGGGGTTGCTCCCTGGTTGATGTGGCATTTTGTGTTCTTCTGGAAGCATGGCTTTTCCACATGTTATAAACTGAGATATGAAGTTATTTGGTGAATAGTTCCCTAGACAAGACATGGAGATATTCCTACTTCCCTTTCTTTGTGCAGAAGAAAAATGAAGCAGGAGGAATATCTGTGTCTCTTTTCTAAACACTGATAAAATAATGATTACATTTTGTCCTTTTTCAGGGTCTTTCTGCCGTACAGCTAAATGCTACTTCAGTCCAGATGCTTCCTAGCTAAAGAAAAATTGAAAAGATTACCTTAGAAATTATGAAAAATTATGTTCATTCTCTGCATTTATTCAATAGCTTCAGACATTTTAGTCTGATATAAAAATCAATTTGGTAAACAGATGCTGAGATGTTAAAAGATTCAGTTATGCCAGTACAAGTAGCTGTGGTACACCACACTGTCTACACTAAGAATAAGCAAGCATTTAGTTTTAATTGTAACTTTCCTTAACTAGAACTATTATTTTTTTCTAAGATAGTCTCCACTATAGAAAATTACTACTAATCCCATGTATTTTAGCATAAATATTTTGCTTTTTAAAAAGACTAACACATGTACACAGTAAAAACAGAAATTCTTGCCTTCTGGCATTTGCTTTTTATTGTAGGCAAGTAGCAAATCCAATTACAAGATGTTTGATTCACTGGGCAAATCCTCCTGGAACATTTTTGGCTCTGCAGGATACCACTCAGTACTGAAGAACCACTTGTCAGCATAATGATGTAAAGGACTGCATTCTGTGATTCACACTTGAATCTGTTTGCCAAATGATTTTCAGGATGGCACTTCACGAAATGCTCCAAAACTCTCTGTAGGATTTAGGTTCTTTTAATCTCTTTAATTCATAATTATTCTTTGCATATATTTAAGCTAATATTGCAGTGAACTCACCTTTTCCATGGTTTTGGAAGAGATTTAATTCCACCAAACATGAGATAAAAAGAAGCTTTGATATTTAAGAGGATGCTCTTTGCTAGAATTTGACTTATGTTAAACTTATGGTTTTGGTTTTAGAGTTAATTTTCCACATAATATGAGGCAAATCAGAAACACCCTGAAATTAAATAATCCAGTGTATGTCAATGGAAGACCAGAATGAAATCAGATTTTAATGCTTAGATTTGAGGAAACTTACCAGAATGTGTTTGTAAAGTGAATAAATATTGCAGAAAGCAGTCCCTTACAAGCAGTTAAGGAAACCATATCTTTACATTAGGAAAAAAATAGAAATAAGAAGAGGAAAAAAGGCCATTAAAAAAAATTATTAACACTACTTGTTTATTGATAAATAGAGCAAGGAACAATTACTTTTAATGGTATGTAGAGTTTTCTTTAAAAGCAAGAAAGTCTGCTGTGATATGTAATCCACCTATTCCATTTAAAGATATAATTTAAATTCATGAACAGAAAAACTCTGTCCACCACCGCTGTGGAAGTCAGTTGGAAAAATGCTGAAAGAATGCACCTGCCTCAGAGAGTCTGCAGTTGCATCAGATAGGAAAGGGTAGAATTTGTCTGATTTTTGAAAGAGACAACACAGTGAAGGTTATGCATATTTTTCAGAATAATGAGAAACAGAGATAGAAAGTATCTAACTGACAAAATTCCTAAAAATATAATATATTTCCTCGCCTTTTTATTCTCTTAATCTAGTACTCTGTTGATGAATCTTCCCTTATCTCCTGCAATGAAATAAAATCTGTTTCTGTTCTGCTTAGGTCTCAATGATCAGTGACTTTTCTCTTCCTTACCTCTGATTTCAATATTTCACTGTTCAACTTTACTACTATGAATGTATCTTTTCTTCACTCATTCCATGAGTTACATTGAAGGCTGATATATTTTTCTAACCTGTCATATATAAAAATTATTTTAATTCAATGAGGTTGTTATTTGATTCAATGAAACACTGTAAGCCTTTTCCAGCACTGAGTTAGTCAGAACAGTATAGGAGCAGAGCATTAGGTCATCCAGGCAACACAAAGGGTGCTTTACAATAAGTTTCATATAAAAATATTTCAAAAAGCTTTCCTTTTCTTTGCTGTCATGTTTCAAGGTGTGGAATAAAAGTTTTCAGATAGGATCCAACAAATATCATCAGATTTGCAAACTGGTTTTTTTTAATGAAATAATATTTTATTAGAGTTATAAATTAAAAAAAGTGAAAATGGAAGGAAGTTTCTATCTATTGATATTGAATTCTCTAAAAATTATTTACTTAAAAACTATTTTTAAAGGATATGTGGGAATTTAGATTTCTGACATCCCTATATTTTGACATAACATCAAGATATACTATAGGGTTAAGCAAAAATAAAATTTAAGGTGCATAATATCTGGGACTTCACTCTCCATAGTCAAGTTGACTTGTGATATCTCAGCATAATTTTTATCCATTACTTGCATGCTGACACATAGAATTTCCCTTATTACCTTGCTAGTACATGCAACTCTTCCTATAAAGATGGGGGAAATGCTGTTTATACTTCCATTATCATTCAACATAGTCCTTACAATGAATCAAAATAGGATATGTTTGGATATTATTATTAATTATTAATTTGCTTTGACTAAAAATCCACTCATAATGAAGTCATGAACATCACTGAGTATGTGTTGAAATTTGCTTTTTGAAAAGGAAATGTTCAGGTTTCACTCTGGTTTTGGGTGAGTTCCGTAAGGTACCTATGTAGGACAGAGGCTTTGAAAAATTCCTGTTATTATTTTTGTGCCTGAATACTCACATATGCTGCCTTTTCTACACACTTTTATCACAGGTCCTTACATTCTGGTGACTCTTCAAGATTTATGTTGTTTCAGAGGGGGAAAGTAAAAAAAAAACACATTGCGATAGCTGTGGAAAAATGGATTAAAAATTCAATATGGCTGAAGACTTCAGAGTAACTCCCAAAAATCAAATGATATTAATTCAGTTAAGTGTTATTGTTAGTTGTCAACATTACTTAGGTTCTGGACTAGTTCTCCTGATAGAAGAAAGCCAGACACCCCGATTGCTTTGAATCTGGAAAAAATATTGCTTTTTATTTCTCCGGTTTTTTTTTTGTTCTGTTTTTTTTAAACTTTTCATTGATTTCTTTCCTTTTACAACCACTTTTTACTGTACTAAAACATAATTCTTGCTCTTTCTAGCCTGCATTGAAGACTCCTTTCTCGCTGAGAAGCCAAGGCACTGAATGTTCCACCCCACTTTTTTCCCTCTCTTCGTTTAAAAATGTTTCCTGTTTGCACCTCAGATTAATGAATTACCTATTCACCCGTCACTTCTGTTCCCGCTGCTGTAGGTCATCTGCAATAACAATTATTGCATCCTTTTCCCTCTTTATAATCTTTGTGTGCCATTCTCCCCTTGTTACCTGTGTGACCCTCTGTTGCTTCTCTGCTCAATTTTATCTCTCAAACAGACCTCTCTGTGCAGATTTCTTTTGATATTTTCCTTTACAGAAGCCTATTATAAAAAATTTTTTTGTTGAGCCAAAGTCCCTGTGTATCATTCAGAGGATAATTTTGCCAATTTCAAGAGCTCTTATGTACTTTGTAGCCTTGGCTTTTGTATCTCCAACTGAGCAGGTATCATCAGGACTTTATGTATTATCAGAGTATTGGAATGCACAATCAGACTCAAAATTTTTACATTTCATCACCTACTTTTTTCTTTCCATTTAAGAAGCTTCTTAAGCCAAGAAGCAAGTGGAGGAGACAGGTAGAAACAGAAGGAAAGTAATTCCTATCTAGGATGACTTTAATAGGGTAGGAATCATGGTGAATGCTAAGTGATAAGAAGTGAACAGTAAGATGTTTGAAATGCAAGACTTCATTCTCACACAGTGATTAGGCAAGAGAGGAGCTATACATGAACTAAGGCCTGCATCAGAGGGGGAACCAAGCGTGCTGATCTGGGGGATTTTCAGTCCACAGGAGACATTGAGAGGACAACTTCCCACCTGGTCAGTACACAGCCCTGTTGAGCAGGGCTTTGGAAAAGAGCAGACAAGTCCTTTGCATGTTCCAGTTTCCACCACAGTTTTAAAAACCATACTAATCTGAAATCTCCAGATATGTCCAGTATAGCTCAACTGAAGTTATTCAGAAATGTTACTTATGGAATGGTTTTGTGTCCTTTCATCTGACATATTTATCAGTTGTTGAAATTCAATGAAAGAAACACATGTCAGGGAGAAATCAGCAGAGCATTCTGTTTAGTATGAAGTACTCTCAGTTGTTTCAAAAGAATATTGAAACCAACAAAGGCTGGTGCTGGTGCTGTGGCATCAGTGTGGAGGCACTGTGTGGTCAAAGTAGTGCCTCCAGAACAAAGGAGGTAAGAGAAAGGATTAGGAAATCTATAGAAATTACTGTTACCAGACCTTGGTAATGAAGTGGCCCAAGACATACTACCTGAACAAGTTGTGCAGTCAAGAAAGGAGCAGAGTTTGTGGAAGGCAGATGTAATCTGAGAAGATTTCAAAGAGAGAAGAACTGTATTGACATGCAGGAGGCAGGGGGCTTGGGAGTTGAATTAAGTTGCAAATAGCCAGGTAGTTCAAAAATGGTGCATGTTAAAGGAAGATAACAGGATAAGAATGACTAAAGGGGAAATACTAATTTCCTGAGAAAAAGATCTGGATAAAGAAATAAAGTAACAATGTAGATTTTTTTTTTAAATGTTAGCAATATAAACACTAAAAATCCCCAAAAAACTAAAATGAAAAAAAAAAGGGAAACCTACCAATGGCAAACTAAATGAAATTTAAAAATATATTAAGGGTAAAATTGACTTTATACAACTAATTTCATACCATTATCTGTATTGATTTTCTTAAGTAGAAGAGACTGTATAATAACTGATAATTCATCTTGGAAACTTGCCTATAAAAATTAGAGACTTATGGTTCTAAGTTGGCAAAATATGACCAGGACTATTTCTGCCATGACAGGTACCACTTTTTATTGGTAACTTTTATATGACTCTGCAAATTAAAACAGCAGCTCATGAAGAAGAGCAGAAAGAAAAAGCATGGATTATAATTCCTATCTCTCACTGCTTTTAGTACTAGATTTGTGAGACAAATGGGGGAATTTCCCCCTGGGAAGTAAAGTTTTAATAAAATCTCAAGACTGGAGATAGGACACCTCTTCATCGATGCACGTGTATATTTCAAAAGTGATGTGCAAGGCTTTGGGTACTTCTTTTAAAGTTAATCCCTTCAGAGTGGTGCATGGAAATTAGTACTGAAGAAATAGCACTTCAGGGTTTATTAATGAGTGGATACTTGTCAAACCACTTGAGAACCACTTCTTGGCCCTGGACATGGGCATCAACACTCCTGCTTTGTAGAGTTTTCCTTTCCTTCGTCAAGCTATGGAGCTTTATTTGATGCCTGTGGAACAAGCTGGATAACTTCAATGCATATAAATGCATGAATATGCATGAGCTTTCAGAGACATCATGATTCACTAAATCATAATTTGCCCCCAAAATAAGTTCTTACAAAAGAAATTATAGTTATAGGTTTTTATGGATAGCTGGCTATTTTAAAGCAACTTCATCCACATAATACCCGTTCTTTCAGGAGCCTGTCTGAGTTTCTGACTTTAATTCATTGCAAGCCAACTTCCCAACATGGGAAGTCCATGAAGTTGCCATAGTAACTCAATGGACAAAGACTTAATTCCCTAGTTTATATAAGACAGAACTCATATCCTGCAGATAGTAATGGGCTTAAATTATTTAGGTCTAAAAAGTCAATGGATTATATATATTTAATAAATAAGTGTCAGTTCCTTAGTTAGTGAAAAATGGGCTTTGATTGCCCCATGCTGTCTCAAAAGTATTTGTGTGTGAGACAGTAAGCCAATCAAAAAGCCAAGGGGAATAAAAAGAAAGAGGGACCTGCATATGGTGAAACTTAAGAGAGGCTAAGAGCTATGTTATTAACTCATTAAGAATTTATTTTGAAAAAAATCCCTCAAACTGAGCTGTTACGGTCCATAAAGGCCATGTGTATTTAACAGAAAAAGAGGATGGCACACTTGGAATTTTGCAATCTAGTGAAAACAATGGGACAGGCATAAATTGTTGTTTACGGTCCACAGATATAGTTTGCAGTAACAGTGCTGAGGTAACAAAATGTGGTACAGCAAAACTGAAGAAGTCTATTGAAAAATGTGTTATGAACCACATAATTTTGTCATGGACAGCAAGTTTTACAGAAGGGCACTACATAATTTTTTGATTAAGAGTGTGGCATAATCAACAATTGGGCTGGGTTGTGTCAAGATGAATGTGACAAAAATAAATTTGCTTATTTGCTTACTCCAGACAATTTCTCATTTCTCAACTTCTTGATCACAAACAGAAAATCTTTTACCTAGAATTGATTTGAGATCACCCACTAACAGAACAATAACAGTTTTCTTTTTTCGTCTGTTTAATTTTGCCCTCCTTCCCCACACCTTCTGCTTTATGTCATATTTAGCAACTGGGTAGAGTGAAATCATAAAGCAGGCCTGCTGCGATGCAACTTGCCTAAATAGCACTGGTAAATATAAGTATAATAAACATTCTTTAGAAACATTGTACTAGTAAATGTATAGGGACATTTTAATCATCAAATCTACCAATAACTTCAAGTGTCCTAAAAAATTCTATATAATTTAATTCCCTCGAGTAATTAATTCTGTAAGTCTTTTTCATGATGTTCCTGAGGACATGAGTTATTTATTTTAATCTCATAAGTGCGAAAAGAACAGCTCATAGAGGAGGAATTACCACTACAGTTTTATTGTATTTTATGTTGCTTTTTTTTATTCTTTTCTGATATTTTAATTTATGTTTAGATTTCAATAAGATATTGAGCCTGAAAATTTCCCATGCACATTTAATTTGAAGAGCAGGCTGGCATCTGTATTTCTTCTGGGATGGGAGGTGATCACGCAATCGAATTTTATCCTTGTATTTACATTTTTTATATTCCAGTTATCTCCTATCATTCCATGTTTTGGGTCCTTTCATAGTTTCCTGCTCATACCTACTTGTAAACTGTAGGTAAATGGCATGAAGTGCAACAGGGCATGAAAACCTATTCAGACAAATAAAAAAAGACTGTTACTTGCAATCAAAGAAAACAGGGAGCAGTTAGATATGCCACTATCATAAATTTCTTTGTTGCTCCCTATGATAACAGAAGGCTTGGATTTATTTTTGATTTTAGGTAAGTTTTGCTTTGTTCAGGAAGTTCTCATGACTTGTGAGATGCCAGATGCAGTTGCCTTAAGGATAAGTTTGCTTTCATCTCCCTTTTCTAACCTCCACTGCTATTCAGCACACTCTTGAATTTTTAGGGCTTTCTTACAGAAAACATCTTCTAATTCTGAACCTTGTATATATTTATATGTATACACATATGTCTATGAGTTTGGGTATCCTTTAGTCATGTGTTTTTGGTATTTTTTTCTCTCAAAAAATATTTTTTTCTGTTATGGAAGACATGAACTTTGCATTTTATGTGCTATAGCCTAGTAAGCCTTCCACTGTAAGCATTAATTTTAATGAAATTATCTGTCTTCTCGACACTCAGAATTAGAAGACCACTCAGGAACCAGTGTCTAATTCATTACTTTCACAAAGGCCATCAAATATGCCAGTGTAATAAATGGAGGGTATTTGCAAAATACAGATATGTGCTTACTTAATTTTGTTGAAACTTCATTTATTAGTGCTTCATAATTTCACTAGGTCTTTTTTTAAACAAAATAATTAGGTTAAACTATCTAGGCTGAAAATTCAAGTAGAGATAAACTGGGATTGCTCCTCGGTCTCATGGTTTTGCTACAGGGAAACATGTAAACAAAAGGGCAATAGCAATATTTTAGTCCTGAGTTTGTGCTGTTATTGCCAATTCCTGTCAGCCAGGAAAGCAAATTCTGTACATTTTCACTCTCATTTTCCTTCAAATTACTTTTGTGACCTCCTTGGCCCTAACTGAAATATGACTCCAAATATACATCGCTAATGCTGATTATATGATTGCACTATTTCACCTTCGCTGTGCAGTATCAAAGGAGCAGAAACAGGGACAGGGTATTGGCACAGTGCTATGGAATGTTAAACACAGCACAGAAATCCCCCTCTTTGGGAAGGGGCCAGGGCCATTATCCATGCTAGGAGAGCCAGCATAGCAATGTGAAAACAAAACAAAAATTCCCCGCTGGATATCAAGTGTCATTTTCCAAACAAATAAATACAAGGGTTTCAAGTTTTCTTAGTAGAACATTAAAATAAGCTCTACTCTGTAGAGTAATGAATAAATCTAATGTGTTGATTCTACCCATTGCTGAAACAGTGTCAGGAAGGATTAGGGAAAACTAAAGGAGACGAATGTATGAAGCACTCGCACACAACCTCCAAGAGAAAAGAGGCAACATGCCAGCAAGACCAGGGAATAGATAAAGGATTTTAGATCATCTGAACTTTTCTTTTGGGATGCCTTGCCATTTCCTTCACTTGATATCCAATGAGTTTTGCAGAATGCAAACAGCAATATTTAAAAGAAGACAATATGGAAGTACTAAAGCTTAAAATTGAAATATGCTTGAACAAAATGCTTTACCTTGAGAAAATGATTGAACTCTGAGCTATTTCAAAGTTGAAAGTTTCCAAGTTAATCAAATGATCTGATATTTTTCAATAGATTATTTTTCTCTGTGGAAGAGAATAAGCAGGGAAAAAAATCTCATAAAAATCCAGTTAGTTCATATAAGGAGATAAAGAGGGTGGGCATGTTTTTTTGTGGATCACACCACTTGATTTTTTTTCAAATATTGGTGTCAAACTGGATGCTGAACTATTTGCAGCTAGGATCAAGTAGAGACTCAGTAGGCTTTGTGAAAAGGTAACCTTAAAGTAAAATATGTTCTATTATCAGGATTCTTTCAGTACAGTCTATTTGGATTTATAATCTTTGTGGAAACAGCAACTGATTCAATATACAGGGCACATAATTCATCTGTAATGAAAGCACTTCACCTTGAAGAGCACTTCCACTGGCTCTCAGTAAAACATTGTTCTATATTAAGAATTCAGGGGGGGAATTGTGCTTAATGGTAAATGAATTGTAAGAGTTCCCTTTTTATCCCAACAGAGGACTATGCTGCTCTTCTGCAATCTTCTTAAAGAATAGTTTGCTGTTTATAGCTTATAGTTTAACAGCTGTTTTCAGAAGTCTGCCTTTTGCCTCTCTTATTACTTTTGCTGTCCCTGGTCAGCCCCTCTTGTACTTTGAGTGAAGAAATTGTATGCTGAGGGTTGAACGAAGGATAAGAAAAAAAACAAAACAAAACAAAACAAACTAAAAAGCTTTTATTTTTTGTTTGCCAGTTTATTTCCTACTTGTACAACAGAAGAGAAGGTTTGAAGGAAGAAAATGCCTAATAAGGTAGGAGAGTGACTGTCATGCTTACAGCATGTTTTACGGCTTCAACTCCTTCATAAAGATGGTTTCTTTTGAAGGCTAAGGTTAATCTCTTGTCACAAGACTTTTTCCTGTAGTGTTGAGTTTGTTGAGCATTTTAATGCAAGGTCTAAGAACTACTTCCATCATCACTACATATAAATTCAAATGCTCATTCCTCTCCAGAATGCCTGTACCATATCACCATAACTATGGGATTTATTTCTGCTGAGGAAGCAGAGGGATCAACTTAAAGAACTTAAAGAAAATTATTATTTCAAGGTAATATATTTTTTAAATATTTTAGCACATTTCCCTATGTGAAAAACAACTGTCACAAAGTAGAAAGTACTTGGAGTTTAAGTCCTTTATCCATGTGATAACCAAGATCCTTCCTGATTTTCTTTATAGAAAGAGGTCTTCGACTAGGTTGAATTCAATGGAATAAATTGAGCTCGATAAGTTGTGTTAACTGCAATCAGAAAATGGCAAACTAATATGAACTCATGCCAAAAAATTCCCCTGCTGTAATTGTAACCGGTTTTCTTTATCATAGATGTAGAAATGGGAGAGTTAGAATGCATTATAACTATTGGAAAACAAAACATGAACATATAAACATCTACACAGAAATATTCTAAATTTTATAAATAGTTTAGAAGTTCAAAGCAGTAAATAGCTTCCAACACTAGAAGTGATATTTTTTAGCACACCATTAGCATCTCTGGTGGACTGTTTCTGTACATACATATCGTAGCCCTTAAAACCCCAAAACCAATTCCAATTTATCTTTGTAAACAGGAGCTTGTATGTGATTTAATGGAAATGCTATCAATTTGCTTTTCTTTTATACATTTATATGTAGTTATTTTTTTAATGGTAAATAGTGGTAAACTATCATTATGTATCAATAATTAGCTGCCTAATGGGGTAGACGTGAATACCTAAAAAAATTACTGTTGAGGTATGCCCTCTTAAATTCTTTAAGATTTGTGTCTTCAGTGCCAGATACTTGAATTAATACTTTTAAATACAGTAAATTGTTTCGATGATATTTTATGACCATTTTTTATAAATATCTTGGTATTCAAAAATAAAACTTGTGGGTTTTTGATATGAAAGCCATATAGCTTAGCATCTCAGATTTTCAAAACTTGCTTTCTTCAAATTAATGTCCTCTCTTGAGAGAAAGATGTGAGAACAAACAAATTTAAATTTTATTTTGTTTTTTTAATTTGCCTGAGCTTTCATTAATTGTGAAGTAATTTCAAACTAACCTTTAAGTAATTCTTAAGCTCACGAAGCAGTGCCAGGCAAGACAGAGAAGGTCATGACTGCTGAGCCCCTTCCCCATGGTTTGTCAGCAGCGCTGCTGCGGGCTGAGTGCCTGAGCTCGGCGGTGGGACGGGCAGCAGGGCTGGGCTGGCTCAGCATCCCGGTTATCCCCGGTTATCCGCGGTTATCCGCGGTTATCCCCGGTTATCTCCTTCCCCCAGCTCTGCCACCCACGGTTCAGCCTCGCATCGAGCAATCGATGTGTCTGATGGGCGAATACCTCTCAGTGTCTTTTACACAGATGAACTTGCTGCCACTTGACAGAGTTCCAACCTTTTACACCTATTAAGGAAGGAAACAATAATGCTGCCCTCTTCTCTCCGGGGTTTTCTATATGCTGCCCCTGACTGTGTCCTAAATGAATCAAGAAATCAATTTGCAGCCTCTCAGCCTCAGTTAAATCAAACTTATTCACAGTTTCTGCTGAGTGAAAAACATCCCATGCCTCTCTTCAGTACCCACTGTCATTTTAACAAGATCTAGCAGAGCCTTGGCCAAAGCTACTGTCCAAAATGCTTCATTTTGCCTTTTCCCCCCTCTTTTTATCTTTCCTTGTTACCTTTTCATTATTTTATTACTTCACATTTATTAGTATTTTTTGTGGAAATTATTTCTTCTCCTAGAATCATTGTCTGCTAAATACAGCTGCCAAATGAGGTATAAAATTAATTTTATCACCAGAAGAATGGAACATAATATGGAATAAACTTCTTTTATTGAAAAATAGTTACTACAAGATGAAATATTACAGTGTTTATTGTGAAATTATAGATAGTATAGACCTGGTAATAACCCAAGAGTTTATCTAATTTTTTTCATGGGAGTGTTTACTCTTTATGGCATAGATAACAATTTTGCATTTAATAATACAGAGCCTGAGGCTCTCATGTTTTCTTGAGATGGCATTTATAATGTAAACACCTGAAAGTTAATGACTTAATGTAACATCCAGTGCAGCCTCCCTAAATAATCAATGGAAAGAGAAAAGTATTTGTGCTTTACAGCATTGTAAGAAAGGCAAGCAGCACACTGAGCCTAAACCACCACCTTTCTGTCCAGAGAGAATCTTGGCAATTAACCTAATGTAATAAGTTACTTAAAGGCATCTACAGGCAGCTTACATGTTCCTCTATTAGGAATGTTTTCCTTTCAGGTAGCGAAAGGTGATTCCAGTAAAGGAAATTGGACCAGAACAAAGATGTTTCATAGATAAACTAGTTTAAAATAGTGTTTAAAAGTCCTTACTAATATGCTTTTTATCTTCTTGGTACAAATTACTTTGAATTACAAGATAAACCCTTATTTTTTAACCTATTTTTTTCTAGATTGAACAAAAGGATTAATGTTATCCAAAGAAGTTGACATTTCTTCTTTTTTTTCAGTATATTTTTAAAAAAGCTAAAATAAAAAATTCAGAAAAAAATTTCACATATATTTTAATCCTTGCTTAACACAGCTGATTGCCAGAATGCTTTTTCTCCATACGATTACTAAGATTTATGATCAATATATCATAATGTCATAGTATTATGGTATCATATTAACATATAAGTCCTAACCACTATGTCATGTAGAAAGAAAAAAAAAATGAAATCTCTTTAGGATGGGAGAAAACATCAAAACAAAATAAAGTCTTATTACCTCACTTTATAGTGATTTTGTCACACAAACATGTAGATTATCTCATTTTTCATGCATTAGAGGTAAATATAAGTTCAGTCTTTCACTGACATTAGTTCATTCTCCAATAAATTCTGCTCTATCAGCCCATAGGATCACCTCATTTCCCTGGTGTGGCTACAGTGAACATTGTTCCAACATAGCCAGACATAAAAAAAATAAAGCCTACAGGCAACAATTATGAATTCCTAGAAATCTAAAGTTGCTGTCAGTGGCAGGCCAGTGAAATAGTTCCAAGAGAGTTTATCTTCTGATATTCTCCTGAAATAGTGTGCTTTTTACTCCCTTTGACATTTATGATTAGTAATACTCAGGAATATACTCTATCATTTTTATGATGCAACAGTTTTTGCTGCACTGTCTAGTTTTCATTTGAAACGAAATAGGCTGAATCAGTTTCTAGTACTTCAGACTTAAGCAGTATGTCTCCACTTGGAAATCAGCTATTATTCTGAAGAGGCTATCTATCAGAAAACAAAAAAAATAAAAGAGAAGAAAAAAGGAATAAACAGGCAATCTACGCTACAAAAACCCAATGGAGGAAAAAGCAAAAATACATTATTTATGACAACAGTTATTCACATATCTGAATTATTTACTTTTGCAGTTTGTGTAATATAGGTGGCAAATGTGAATATAAATTTTTATTTCAGAGTTTCTTTGAATGTTTCATGCATGAAACAATACTGTGCTTGTTTACACTAAATTTGGGAGTAAGTTCTTGCTTTAAATTTTCTTCTTTTCTGAGACAATAATTTCATTTTGGAGGGAAATAATCAATATTGTCTGCTGAAAATAGTTTATTTTTTAAGTTTTTACTTATTTGGAGGTGATTTGGTTAATTAATCTCAGGTTTGCACTTTAAGGACTCAATGTAATGGAAACTTATTTTTTTGGTTAGTACTGGGTTGATGAGAGCGCTGGGTTGCTAAGTTGCGTGTCAGGGTCCTTCAGGTGGTGGTGGTGGAACTAGCTCTGCCCCTCAGATGAGGATCCTTCACGATCCAGTCTTGGAGTGTCCCCTGAGGGTGGCTCAGGCTCCCACTGTAAGCAGTTTGTGGTGCTGCTCTGCAGGAGCCACCAGCAGAGGAGAAAAGCTCTGAAATCCCGGTCAGAGCCACATGGGCTGGGGCAGCGTGCTGAGTGCTGGAATGGGGAATCCCTGCCAGATATCCGCCCGTGGGACCAGCAGCTGACGGGGCTGGGGCTGCTCAGAGAGTTACACGGGGAAGGCGCCCCACAGTATGTGAGGAGAGAAACTCTGTGTGTGCATGTGGGGGGACTCAAAGGGGGAATCAGAGAGACCCATCCAGTGCTGTGCACCGTGTGGTGGATGGAGACTGCTCTGCTGACCTGCCCAGACTTCTTCCTGGAGAGCAGCATCACTGCCACTGCCCCAGGCTGCAGGCCAGAGAGGTAGTGTCACTCGTAATATTTCATATAGCTCTGATTAAAATTTCTGGGTAACTTGGCCCATTTATTCTGCACACTGTGAAACTGGCCTCATGCTGTGACAGTCTTTGAGTATAGGGTCTGTTTTCCTGTTATCTTGAAGTGGAAAAAAATTTTTCGTTTATATGACCGCTTAACAAAAGTGTTGAGATAAAGAATTGAGTAGAAGCAAATTACAAGTGAGGCACCAGAAAATGGGTCTAATTTTGTAACATTTGTACACCCCTGAAAGAGAGCATATGAAAAGCCAAGCAATCATCACAGTTTATCTCTATGTGACATTTCCAAATGCTATTTATACATTTTCTGGGTCAGTCTTTTATGAAAATAGCCATGTATGCCAGCTATCTAATGACCTGGCATTTGAAACCAATTCAATTTATATGTTAAATTTGATGTTAGGGGAAAACCAATACACTTAGCACATATTCGTTCTGTAAGACTAGTTGTCGTCCTAATTTGTCTGGAAACATACTTTTATTTTCCAGGAGTATCTCATGAGATATAAACTAGCATAAATCATTCTAGCTCTTCTACTACTGGGAATTATTGTTAAGGGTAAATTTTGGCCTAGTCAATAAACATCACAGTGACACATAAAAACAACACCAGCAATGCCCTTAATATTCTCCAACAGCTGTCTACATCTCATGGAGGAGTGAGAAATCAGCTGCTCAAAGTTGAACTGGGCAGTAACTGAATGCATCATTTTTTTCTAATTTTTTAGCAAAGATGGAAGGTGTATATCCTATTCACCATTCTGAAATGATTCTCTATAGGGAAAGGACTGTGTAACCACAGCCTTTATCATTTAACAGGCATTGTCTCTTTAAATCTCTTTTAATTTTTGTAATCTTCGTAGTTAGAGAAAACTCATTATTTTGACTAGACCATCCAAACACTAACAATGAAAAGCTTCACACCTTCTTTATGCTACATGACAGTGAGCACAGGGCATTTCAAATATTTTTTAACATAACAATATGGTCTATTATTGCTTAATATGCTAGTAAACCCAGTCTTTAACCAAAAATTTTTAAGCAAAACAAAATTTTAAAAACTTTAATTTTCTACTTTATTCAAGATCATCTAAAAGATCTGTGAAATACTGAAACATTCTGTAGACCTAGTTTGAAGACTTGGTTAAATTTTAATCACATTAAATAATAAAGAAAATATTCAGTCACACAATTAAGTTATTCTTTTGTTACTCTTATTTTATAATTTATGCTACCAGAGTGTCTTTTGGCTTCCAAGGTGTCAAAATTATGTGTAAAATGTGAAATGTTCAGTGACATCTTACGCTTCTTCTAATGTTTAGTTAACGATTTTAAAGCTGTAGCAAATGTCGTTCCCTAGTTATAAAAAATTACATACAGTACCAACGTAAAAAGGAGTTTTCCCTCCACAAATTGAACCTTGTATCAGAGTACATGTGTTAGAGTTCTCCCTCAAGATAATCTTGGCAATCTTCAGGTATCGTATTTTTAATTCCAGTACTGTACTTGCGGATACAAAGTCTTTTACTGAGGTTTTACTTTCCTTTCTCTTTTTAAAAATGGCTTTATTGTAATTAAATATCCCTTTTTCCTTAATTATGTTTTCTCAAAAGGAGTTTGCTTTAACAGTTAGGTCAGTGGCCTGAGACTGAAAGATTCTAATTTAAAACCAAGGTCTTTGCTATGTTTGTGTCTCAAGTAGAAAGCCTGGGAGAAATGTTCTTTTGCAAACATTGTTAGCAGTTGCATCTTGTTAGCAGCAGCAACTGCAATTTCTTTTGTGCTGCAGGCAAAGCACGTGCAGAGAAGAGACCTTGACATGTGTACCCAAAGCAGAATTGTGTCCCCTGCTCTGTCCCATGTGGTCCTGAGCCACATCAGCCTTGTCTGTAATGGGTATGTACCATGTCTGCTTAGCAGGGTCCGTCATGGATAACCAGGATAACCAGGATAGCTGACATGACCAAAAGACACTCTCTTGCCCTTTGATTCATCCATTTGCAGAAAAAAATGTGATTTTGGATAAAGAAAATTGGAAGGACAGATAGGAAAACCATTGTAACACATCTCACTCCCTTTAGCATCAAAGGTGTTGGAACACAGTTGAAATTGAAAAAAAGTTAAGGGACTTTGGTGGAACCTATCTCTATTGCCTGTGACTTACAAAGTAAAAGGAAAATAATGGTTTTTACCTAAAAAGGATCTAATATTTTAAATCAGTATTATCTATTGTAGTGTTAAATCTGCTGGCAAAATTATTTTATAAATTAAACTCATTTGAAAAATAGCCAAATATTTCTGATTAAGCTAAACAAGAAGATTTCAAGGATTATTTTAGAAAACATGATGCAAAGACTATGCAATGGAAATTTCATCTAAAAGTATATACATATAAAGTATCAAATCAAATAAACCAAAGAACAATGATGAAAAGCAACAAGTAGACTAAACCACAGGCATCATTAAAATATGCCTGTATAGCATATAATAAATTGTTTTCTTTTTTCAATATCAAATTGTTCTGATATAGTCTGAAAATTACTTCATATCAGTAATTGTAAAAGATTCTGACATACGAAAGAAGTATATAGGATACTATGAATTTTTCAGTTTTGAATATAAAGTGTGCCTTATAATTCCATAGATTACCTTACACTGGGTAAAAGAAGTTAAATTTTACTTCTAATTATGCGTGGCTTTCTGTAATAGATTTGTGCCTTCGTTCTTTAATTTTAAACTACTTTTCTTAGAGTATTTTGTGAGCAAAGCCCTCTCTCATCCTCTCTCCACTACCTAAAAATAAGTCCAAGAATAGATTTTTGTTGTCTAGCTCTTTCACTGATGCATTTTTTAGTCTGTAAAAATGCAAAAATCTGAACTCCAGTTCAGCCCTACATTCATTTCATGGAAGTGCTGGTTCAATACCTCCAACAGAAAAATGCTGAATATTGAAATATATCTTCATAAGTCCTAAAACTGAGTCCATAGACCAATTTTTGTACCATAGTGCTCATTCATCCAGGTATAAATAAAAGTAGTTTATCTGAGGTGCTTTTACAACCACAACTGATTCTAAGTAACAATCTATTAAAAATAATATTATAATCCATAAACTGTGTAATTCCCACCAGTTTCATAGCAAAATAATTTGCAGAAATGAAGAAGTTGACAGACAGTCAGTATTTTAATAACAAATCGACAAGTATTAAATATCTCTGGGCTATATTCTACTGGATGCTTTTTGGCTACAGTCTATTTGAAAAGTCTGAGCTTTAAAAATAAATTTTAACTATACCTTCCAATAGAAGTGTTGCAAAAGAGACATGCAATGTAAATATTTTGCTTTTGTATGGAATGCACTGTTCTTTGAAAAACTCATATAAAGAAATTGCCATTTCACACACAAGATCTGACAAAAGTAGAGGCACACATTTTCTGTGGTCTGAAAAACATTGCAGTTTCTGGCTCAGAGATTATAAAGAGAAATGGAAACAAAAATGTGAATGAAAACAAGAAAAAATATTTCTGCCTCTGCAGAGTAACAAGACAAGGAGTATTTCCTACTGTCCTTAAAACAGGAAAATTTTCACTCTTGATGTCACCCTCAGAAATTGCAGGCACACATTCATGACAATAACTTTCATAAATGCAGCTGAAAGAGCCATAAGCATTCTGTCAGAGCTGAGGGTCTTGCAAAGAATGGATTTGTAATTTGAACACAAAACAAGCATAGTGAATATTTCTCCTGGTAAATCCAATTTAGAAATTTGGAATTTCACAGATACAGAAGTTAGACAATGGACTCTGAAGAAGCAAAAGCAGACCTCTCTAGAGATTTTGGGGGACTTCTGGGTTTGTCTTTGCCTTTTGTGCCTTTTGCACTGGAGACACCCAGATAAATGTTTTAAGTTTGATTTTAGAATAATGTAATAAAATAAAAAAGCAGAGACATATCTTACCTGTGTAATTTCAGGGCTTTCTAGAGGAATAAAGGAATGGATACTGCAAAAGTTGCATGAAACATGGGATGCAGAGAAGTAAGCAGTCCTGTTTTACTTCACAAATCCTCAGAAAGCTCTCGGAGTTACAGCTTCCTGCCAGTATAAGTCAGTTCTGCTTTTACTTTTGAAAACTCACAGTATGACACTGCTTACTGCATGCTATTTTGGGTGCCCTGAGTAAAACTATGAACACAGGCACTTTTGTGCAAAACATCATAAAGCCTCTCTGATGTTCATTCAGAGTCCAGAATTAAAATGCAGAAGGGTCTAGCAAGCAAAATACAAGCTGATTTTCTTCTTCCTAGTGGAAAAATAAAGTACTCTCTGGCAAGTAACCAGGGTGGTGGGAAGGTAATTTATTTTGTGTGAGAGCCTTTTGCAAGTGAAAGGGATATGCCTTCTGTTTAGAGATTAGTCAGGGAAAAAAGTGCTCAATTTAGAGCAGTCACAAAAGTTAGTCAAAGAAAAGAGTTTCTATAGTCTGGGTTTTGCCCTCTGGCCATTTCTTTTCCACCAAATTATTTAGTTTCAAGAATCATACAATCCTCACACTGAGTAAAAAAAAATATGCCCAACATATTGGTTTATCTCCTTACGTGTTTTTAGGGACATTAAATGAATGTCTTTGCTTTTGTCATAACTCTCTGTGAAAATTGAATCTTATCTACTAGCTAGTGTTGGGGTTTCATAGTCAAATTAAAAAATATAATAAAAATAATTCAATTTTAAAAATCCCACAAAAATCACCTAAAAACATTGTGGAATAACTATGCAACAGGTAATAATTTTCCATAGACATCAGCTTTTATCTTAAGTCAATTTAGTAAATTTTGAGCATTAATTCAAATATTCATTGTGCCTTTAAAAAAATTAGGATATTTGGTGAGAAAATAAGAACTGTTTATTGCAGTAAAACCTCAGTAAATATTATGGAAGGCATGTTTATGGTGGGATGGATAATTTAGAGCCTAGTCCTACATCAGTTATAACTCCAGGCCAAGAAGATTTCTGAGCACTCCTAAATGGGAAAAAAAAAAAGAGAATATATTTTTTAAGACATAATGATTCCTGCTAATGATAAAATTAAAACTAAATAAAAGCTCCAAGCCACCAACCTCAAGAAAAATCTCTCTCCCTTTTTCTTCTTCCTCATACAGTCTCAGAAAATTTCTATGTGGACCTGGAAAACTTCTTTTCTGTACTTCTGTCACATACTTTTTTTTTTTTTTTTTTTGATAATAAATTATGGACAGCTATGCCGATCTTAGTCAGATGTTCAGAAATTTTATGAGCAGAACACAAGACATGGCAAATGAGAAAATGTGACTCTAGAATGGCAAATGCTCTCAAACAACATGGTGAGATCGTGGTCTGCAAAGAGAGCAGTTCTGGTTGATGCAGATGTGAGGTCTGGTGCCTTGGCTATTGCGGAATCCCTGTTTTATTTATTTACATCTAGATGTCAAGGTCAAATTGACTTCTATCAAATAAACACAAGCACCCCTAATATCACAGACTTTAAAACTTGAATTGAATGGGCTTGAAGTACTACAGGAAAACTGTCCACCCGTCATGCCCTTCCTGACAGTGCCAGAAAGACTTGTTCTCTATAGGAAAGTATGGTATAAATTATCTGAGTAGCTGGATTTTTGTAAGATTACTCAGAATCACTTGTGAGTCTTTTGAGGATGATTTCCTGAAAACTTCTTGAAGATTACCTCATACTAATGAGTTAAGTATAAGTAATTAAGTATAAGTAACTTAATTTCAGTATCAGGCTGGAAATGAATACAGTTTATCAACTTATAAACACTTTGAGCTTTAAGATGTAGATAGATCAGCTAATATTTTTTCTCAAATCAAAGCAAACATAATGTTATACAGGTTAAGGTTCTTTGACAACACTGTGTTTCTAGTACACGTTATTTAATAATTCATGAAATTATCAAAACCAAGCTGACAGAGATTTATTTCTGCTGGTCTTACATCAGGTATTTTTCGTCTGTGCTAGAAAAAACTTTTGTCTAAATCTTGACATTAGATTTGAGTAAGGGAATCAAAATGAACTAAGATCACATATTCATATCTTCAGCATATTTAATCAAGCTTCATTTTTTGTTTGCTTGTTTTAAGAAACAGGAATGTTTGGTGAGAGCTGGTGTTTAGTGAGAATGCTTACTTCTTACTGTTCATTCATGGTCTGACATCAGCTCTGTACAGATTGAGGTAGAGCAACCCAAAGAATGTGGAGATGGATGTTCTCCTAAGCTCTGTGGAAACTGAAAAAGTGTAATTGGAATTTAGAAGTATGTTGCCATCTACCACCTGGAAAAAAACTGCTTTTTATGAACTACATTTCTCACTGAGTTTCTACTGATAAAGAAGAGGTGATTGTTCATTCACCAAAGCAGAATTAACTAGACACAGATGAAAGAAAGGGCCAAACCTATTGCTGGCAGATGTCCTGTAAAAAGCCTCATTTACTGAAATGAGGATATCCTCATTTACTAATATGCTGGATCTTGTCACAGGATATAATCTAAGCAAGATGTACCATGTGAAGTAAACATAAATGAACACTAGAAAGCAAGGAAAAATAGAAGTTTCTTGGAAATGCTTGTTGAAGAGCTGATGAAGAGGCCTGGGCAGAACAATGGCCAGGTTTTTGACAAGGTGAAGACAGTATGTGGCTATAAGGAAAAAGCTAAAGCTAGTTGTACAGGCTGCACCTTAAAAAAGTAGTCAAATGAAGTCTAAATCACAAAATTATGAGAAAAAATTTCTAACTCAAAAGAAAACACATACTTATTCCCAGTACAATGTTCTCATGTGGTCAACAGTCTCTGCTTCTCTTTGTGTAGGCATCTTTTAATGATCAGCAGGCTTTTTGATATTAACATAGAGATGAAATAATTTGGACTACCATCTACAAAGGAAAACTTTTACCTTTGTTAGCTCTTTCCTGATCTCACAGAACATGTTATTTCCTCTAGAGAAGAACCTCAGCTAATTGGGAGAGATCAGCAGAATAGCTCTACTCATCACCTGAGCAAAACTTTTCAGGAGGTTTAGAGTTGTTGAGTGAATTTTTATTCCCTACTAAACAAAAAAAATGAATGAGTTTTTACAGAGAAAGCAAGAACAAAAGTACAGTTAACCTGTTTGGAGTATTTTCTTTCACTGTCTTTGTCGTAATTTGAAATAGGAATTTAATTCATCCAAAACATGGAGCTTAAATTAGGTGTTTGCTTAGAGGTAAGAGCAAAATAAATTTGGAATTAAAATATGTATATAATTTAAAGCTTGCTTGCTGATCAGCCAATTATAACATGATATTTATTAACTTCTTTTAAATATAAACCTGAAATATAGTGTTCAGTCATACTTTATGGATATATGTGTACATGCTATGGCAACTTGAAGAGACAGTCTTAAGAATTCAGTAGAGTTAATTACCTTTTTTTTTCTCTTTTTTAAAGAAAATATATTCCATTTTCCAGAAATTGAACAAAAATAAAGATGGAGAAGCCCGAGAGAATTGTTTGTCTTTTTAAAAAACAAAGAACACTGTAAATTTTTTAAAGGGGTCATTTTTCATTCAAGGAGATGCGCGCTTTGACATTTACCTAATTGGACTGAAGTAATAAGATTTCTCTCTCTTGGGTTCACTCAGTTCACTGATATCAGAATAAGTTGAATTTATTCAGTGAAGGAAAGGAAGTATGGCAGGGAGAGGGATAGAATTTCCATTATTTCAAGGGGGATGATTCTCCCATACAACCACTGTCCAGATCATGGCTCCTTGGAATTTACATTTCAAATTTTCATCAAGCTAAAAAGAATTAATCCAGGATAGGTAAATAGCCAGCACAACACTTGTGGAAAACGGAAGTGCTGGGAAAATAGGAGGAGTTTCATTTCTCACAATAGCAGTGAAGCCTTTCATAATATCTGTATCTCTGGAGACTCAACACTGAATTGGTGGGATTTGTATTATTTGTTTTGTTTTGTTTTGTTTTGTTTTGTTTTGTTTTGTTTTGTTTTCTTGTTGTTGGGATCTTCGCCATTTCTAGAAGGCATTTTTAATGGGGATTTCGATATGCAGCTTTTTCTAAAGCTAGTCTTACTTATAACCACTTCAGGGAGGTATAGCTTCAAGAGGAGCCAAGTGGAATCGAGAGAGCACAGAAGTGAGGCCTGGAGGGCTTCATAGGCTGAAATACAATAATTTTTTCTTTCACTCCTGAGAAGTCTCCTGTCACTATTCAAAGTAAATATATGACACTGAATGATTTTTTTCCCCATTTTTTCCCCTTCCTTTCATCTTCAATAATTTTGCAACTAGAATTCCATTCCCACTAAAATATCCTACAAGTCACAGGTTCTGGAAGAGAAGATAGAAGTTACACGAGTCACTGTAAATACAAAAATGCATGGATTGATCTATTATACTAATGAGTGTCTTTTTAATTGAATTATCTGGAATCCATTAAAAAATAATTTTCTGTATTTTCTAATATTGTTTTAATATTATTTAATGATAATCTTGTGCATTTTTTTATTTTCTCTGTAACGACTTTTTTTTCCCCAGAAGGAAAAATGTTTAATGAATTGCAACAAAATATAATTACTTATGACTGTACTTATTGGCTTGTTTGAAAAGCCTGTGCAAATGGTGCAGAACCAGTCATTAAAAGAATCTGAATATCTTACTGTAATCAATGTTTCCAATGATATTTCCTTTCTCTTTTACCTTCTTTTACCCTTCCCTTTTCCTTTCCCAGTGAATATTGTTATGATAGAGTACACTGTGTTTGGAAAATAATATTCAGATAGTGATTATCTTTTTCACCTCTGTTTCTATTCCCACCACAAGATAGAACCAAATAAGAATGAATTCAGAGCAGGTAAATCTTCTAGATGATCACCTGAAGGAATGGAGTTCTCTTATTGTCTTACAATTAAGCAGTGTTTAGATATAAATTGAAAGAAATAGGGGATGTCATCTCTTCTTTCTCTTTAGCCTGAGGTCTCATGCTGATGATCAGATCCTAAGAGCCTGAATTGGGCTGGTGCCCGTAAGTAACTCGTGCATATTCTCCCTTCTCCTGCAGAGAAGAGAGTGCCTATCATGAGATACAGATCATATGTATTGCAAGGCAGAATTCAGCTGTGAATAACAGAATATGTAGAAGAATAGCAAGACAAATGTTTTTTCCATTTGTTTACATACCCCTCATACACTTTTTCACATGCATGATCAGTTGCCTACAAATGTTAGAGCCTTTCTACTTCAATGTAAGTAGCAATATAAGTCTTAGTGCACCCATTTACATGTAGAAAAAAATAAGCATGAAAAAAGAAATATTATAAATATCAAATGTATGTTTATTAAGAAAAAATATAACTGTGTCTGATCAGCCTAGTATCCTGCTTCATTATAATGTCCCAGTTTGAAAAGAAGTTTAAAAATTAGAACAAGAACTGGAATAGGGACTACAAAGCTGGGACATTTATGGAACAGACACTTATGTACAAATTTCAGTGGCAGAAAATAACTGTGCTGGATTAGTTCAGAAAAACTAAATTAAATTTTCCAATTTCAGAAATGTCAATGTGTTTAGGTTTGTTTGCTTTATTTTGTTTAATTAATCTTCATGACATTTCAATTCTGAAAAATTAATGAAATCAAATAGAACAAAATAAAATGAAGGATTCTCACCTGAAGAATTCCATAATGTCAACACTTTGTCCCATATGCCACCAGCTAAGCTTAAATGATAGCTTAGAAGGCAATTGTGTAAATTTTAAATCCTTTAGATGAGCTGCTGAGTAAGGATCCAACGTTTATCACTTTTGCCATGAGGAAGATGCAAATAGGATGCCAAATTTTATTTTATTTTTGTTAATGGGTGCTAAAAAGGTTACATAGGACAAGGTACCCTCAATCTATGCTCAGTGTACCACCCTAAACCTCTGCCTTGTTTTGGCATAGAGGAAAGGAGTTGAGCAATTTTTTTTGAGTTATCTGATTCCTTAGAATGAAAAAACTGGGTTTTTTATTACACCCTGAGAAAATGTTTTTCAGACAGCAAAAATGAAAGAAGAACCTTGCTTTGTTTAACACCAGTGCCACCTCCCATTTTGTTTGGTTTTGGGTTTGTTGCTTTTTGTTTTTGCTTTTGTTTTTTTCCCCTAAGTATTCCCCTCCTTCTATCTCTTTTTCTAATTCAGAGGGAAAAATGTTTTCCTTTTTTTATACATTGAGATTCAGAGGTAGACGCTTAAAAGAAGATAATACAGTTTACAGTTGTATTCTGGACACAGCAATTATATTAACTTGTTTTCTTTCATTTTTACCTAGAGGAACCCGTGACTGGGTCTGTACCTGTGTGGTGGGCCAATGCCTCCACCCAAACAGAGCTGTTGGAGGGGGAGTGTCCACTGCAAACCTCAGACTGCAGCAATTCCCAATTATTTCTCTTGGGCTAGCAATGCGCAGCAAGGAGGGGTAATGGCTTTGAAGTAAAAGAGGGTGGATTTAGATGAAATATCAGGGTGAAATTCTTTGAAGGTGTTGAGACAATGGAAAAGGTTGCCCAGAAAAGCATGCCTGCCCCATCACCAGAAATATTTAAGACAAGGTTGGATGTGGGCCTGTTTTAGTGCAAGGTGTCCCTGCCCATGTTGGGGAGCTGGAACTGGATGACCTTAAAGTTCCCTTCCAACTCAGATCACTGTGAGATTCTTTTCTATGATTCTATGATCTTTAAATATGAAAGACATGAAAGATAGCACTGAATAACTGCTCTTTGCAAAATGTTTCTATTTGATCTACGAGCAGGACAGGCAAATGCAAATGTCCCTCGCTTCACTGGCCGCTGTGTGCAGTCTGCCAATTAGACCAGCTGATGCCCTGACATGAAGTCTACATGAGTAACAGCATGGAAATGCATTGACCTCGAAGAGTCAGAGTCAAGCAACAAGCAAGACCTTGTGTGACAAAATCTGGGGAGAAAAATGAGCCGGTTAAATGAGATATTTCATGGTAAACTAAAAATATTCACAAAGCCTCTTCCTTTTAAAAACGTTATCTCTTCATGTGCTTTACTCTTTGGTACCAAAGATATTTGTTAATAAGTAATTATTTCTATGAATTTGTGTTGTAAACATCTTTACCCACTGGAGAGGGAGGAATGGATATATATATGCACGTAGTTGATAGTGATCTATCAAAAGGAAAATAAAATATAGTACAAATATTAAACAGAGATTTTTAAGCTGTTCTATTTTTTGGAAGCGGGGGTTGTTTTCACAAAACAGCAGAGAATAAGTTGGAAAGTGGTGTAATGATGCTGAAACGATCTTGTGGGGGACAATTTCACAGGATTTAGGAAACTTCCTGCTACTGGAGGACACACAAGAACCAAAGAAAAAAAATATCTGGGGGGGGAGGTGCAGGGGAGGAAGGCACATCTCCTCTCCACAGTTATGCAGAAGTCCAGCCAGAATTAAATATGTGTAGATGATGTAAGTAGGCTGTGGAGAGAGGGTAGGAAGAGATCGACTGTTCTAAATTAAAACATCCAGTTCATCTTTCCAAGAATAAACCAGATGGAGAAGCTGTGACTGGATTGGTCTGGACAGTAGCCAGATGGAGGACCAGTTATTCTGGCAGCCAGGAGAAAGGAGAGAGCAACCTATGGGAAGCACAGCAAGGTCCCAGAGAGATGAAGATGTGAGTAGCCCAGGAGCAAGGTCAGCCCAGCCTTGGGTGCTGGCCAGCTCACCCGCTGCAAGATGGGGAACAGCTTGTGCAGTGGTCAAGCTGCTGCCTCGAGGAGCCAACCCACCTCCGTGTCTATGGCAAGGCTGTGGGGCGTCACGCAGGGAAGGATGTTGACAGCAAAAAAAGCTATTGTTGTCACTGGATGGCTCTGCTGTTTAGGGAAGGTTTAGAGAATCAGGAAACTAAATCTAGCAATGATGAAATGGGATGCTTGGCTTCTGTTATTTGACGAAAAACACTTAAGGCCTACTTTTTTTACTTTTCACCTTGATCAGATAATATGCTTTCTTAAGGGGAAATTCAAATTTCCCAGTATTTTCAAGATCAGCAGTAACATGTATTTTATGTCTAGTCTCAAATTTGCCCATTTTGACAAAAGTTTTCTCTGTATCATCTATTTATAGGTGAATATTTTATAAGCTGTAAAAGGTGAAGTCTTCCATTCTCCTCAACAAAATTCCACGTCTGTTTGCAAATGAAGATTTGAAATCTGAAAGTTTGCACCATAAAACTCTGAAAAATGCATGTGACAGAGGAAAACTGAGTTAGTAATCTAGAAGCTAAGATACATGACCACATATATATGTGTAGCTTCTTTCACAGGTACCAGTATGCTTAAAGTAGCTAAAAGTAGGGTTTATCAGCTTGGGTACACTTCTGATTTTCTGTGATTGTATGTAACCTCATAAAATAGATCTGCTCTTCATTGAAATGACACAGACTGAAGTAGAGATGAGTATAGCTCTTTAATTTATCTCTCATCTTAATTTCAGTTATTATATGTGCCAGACAACTAAACATGTCTTGTATGCAGGGCCCATACATACTGTGGAGCATTCTCATAATTATGGCAGCTACCTGGTCAGAGTATGTAAGATCACTGAAACTGGTATGAAAAGGAATATCAGGGCTAAATTTAGCAAAGAGTGTAGCCACAGCTATGTAGTTCTGCACTGCATTATATGGACTTGACAATTTTTTCCTTCAGCCATTGTATCTCCATTTTACTACCTCTTAGAACTGCAGTTTCCCAATAAAGCAAACTCCTAAATACAAACAGTGTTTCAGGACTTTGCCACCATCAGTCAGGACTGTACGAAGAAAGCAGTAGTTTCAAGATTTACAGCTTGTTAGTTTAAACTGTGTTACAGAAAACAAATTCAAATGGCATGTGCCATTGCAAGCTCTGTATTAAAAGTTTGCTCCAGGCCTGACCTGCAGAGAATAATTGCTGCGTAGTCCCTCATACAGCTCTAAAATAAGTAAAAAAAAGAAAAAAATCTACTGTGCCTATGTCTAACAAGACAATCAGTGTATCAGATTTTTCAGATTTCCATTGCCAATGACTCAGTGCCTTTCAGTCAGTGAGTGATGATATAAATGCCTTATAAATGGACTATATCTTTGCACCTCCTTTTTCAAGAAAGCAAGCTCAGCCTTCGAGCTGTGCAGAACAAGGTCATTGCTAGTTATGGACTACAGATTTTGTGTTGTTTAATAATTATCTGATTTTGTTTCTCTTTCTTTGGCTTTGTAAAATTGTGTAGCTCTGTATAGACATGCATTTTTCTGTATAGCTCCATACACTTTGATAGCTGCTTGATATTCATATTCAGCAGCTGTGTTTGGTGCAGAATGAACTCTCTATGACCCCGGAGAGAAATGCTGCATGGAAAAGGGGATGCACAGGATCAGAGAAAAAACCTTAAAATTATGGGCAGGGAATGGTTCCAGAGATGACATGCCAATGTTTATGAGGAGGATGTAACCTGGTGACCTGGGTAAATAAGTAAAACATGCATAGATAGTGCATTTGGATCCAACATGGTCCTGCAGACCAATGAGGAAAGATCAAGATATTACAAATGGGGAAAAAAAATAAAAGAAAAAGGCCTCAAGCAGTGAGGGGGAAGATGTTAACCATCCCAAGAGTCAGCTACTTCCACCGAAAGGCTACAGATGCTGGTGCTTCAATGCAAAAATTCCTTTAACCCTCACTGAAGCTACTGACCTTAGCACACAGCAGGCCACTAGAAATGATGATCACCAGAAAAATAAAGTGAAGATACCAGGAAATTTGAGCACAGTAATTCTAATTGTCCATATTTTGAACTATGACTTATTAATATGGTAATTGTGATATTAGTTATTATTTCATTTTACTCTTGAGACTATAATTTGAAAAAAAAAGTTCTTGATTTTTAAGAGAATATGTTTGTTGCCCTTTGTTTATAACACGATTTGAGACTAATTGATTCCAAAGGAATTTAAGCAGTCCATTCTACAAATCAGGTGTACCAAACAATCTGGTAGCACAAGTTTGCATTTACGGCAGTATTTTGGAATTTGAGATTCTCTGTTACTCAAAAGATAACATTTTCCCTATAGCATAAAAATTTTGAGGCAGTCAAGAAAAAAAGGTAAATGCTTATAAGTAGATATTTACATGTCTTTGCTCAGCATTCTGAACATAGAAAAAATTTATTTCGTCCACACAAAGAAAAACCCAATACATATAATAAATGAAAAAGTGTTGCCTTCTCAATTCAGCTAAGAGATTCAAGAGGAAGATTTAAGAGGGTGTTTATAACTTCAGTTTTGCAATCTCTTCCTAGGTCAGAGCATATATTCTGCATGTTTAATTATTGCTATGAATAAAGTAATTTTCGTTAATTTACTACCTTCAATTGTATAATTCTAAGCAATAAACTGAGTTCTCAAAAAAATTATATGCAAACAACATACCACATCAATTGGATGATGTGTAAATTAATAGCTTCTCCTGCATCATAAAACTTTCTGGAACCTACATTTCTAGGAACATTAGCATTCAAATGTTTCTTCTTCAACACAAGAAATACATTTTGTTTTCAGTTTAGTAATGATATTTCCAAAGGAAGTTATTTCATTACATATCACAGATTATTTTTTCTCCATTAATTTATCTGACTAACCAGATACAATAGGTTTATAAAATATTCTATGCCATTAGGAATTTTCCAAAAGATCATATTCAACAAAAGTAGAAACTAAGCATACAGAATAATAACCTAATATTCATCAAACAAGGCAATAAGTCCTTCTCATCTTCCTTTTTCAATGTGACCTAATATTTACAGATTATAGCATTGTAATTTTTATACATAAACTTTTACAATCATTCTTAAAATAAGAAATATAGAAAGGGAATGCAGAGGTTCAAAAATGTAATTTGTGGTTAATAAAATTAACAGAGGAATATTACAAGAAATGATTTTCATTCTTTAGAGGTCAATGATACAGCATTTCATTTTTAGTAGTATTTGACTTTCTGCCCTTTTTGCTTCAAATGCAAATACGTTGTCATAAACTAATTCACCCTTTCAAGTTACATCTTTACCATCTGATTTAATTTCATAAAACCTTCAAACTACTAGAAATGTAATTCTGTAAAAAAATAAGGGTACTGCTCAAGAAATAAATTTATTCTGAAGTGTTCCCCCAGAAGGTTAATAATATTATTAGTTTTTCCTAGTATGACCAGTAATGTCAAGGAGACTCTAAGAAACACTATTTTCACTGTGTTAGGTACCATAGCCAAAGACAATAGAGTTCCTTCATACAAAAATATATATACCCTTAATATTTTAATTAAAAATCAGAGGTTCTGATGCTCTTTTTAAAGATTGTCTGATATTCATAAATTAAAGACAATAATTCATCATCTGTATTTGATCTGTTTATTTTGAGAATAATCACAGAAATGTCAGAAAAGGGATATTATTTCAACACGCAAAAAAAACCAAAACAACTTGGATAAATTTGTATGTTCATAACACAGCACTTCCACCACAGAGAAATTATCATCTTTGAATTTACCAAAGATGAGTCTGTGAGTCTGAAAATCTAAAGATTTTCTAATAGCTTATGGAGGCATAAGAATTTGAATATTCTGTTTAGTGACTGTAGCAGGTCAGGAACAGGTAGAAAATGTTCTGAGACCTCAGCTTCTGTATATTGCGATTAAGGAAGCATAGCTAAAAGCACAAATGAAAACTGTATATTCACAGATATTTTTTAAAGTAAAAAATTTGTCTACCTTTGCTTTCTTTTTACTCAGTTCTTGATTAATTCAAATTACTTTCTTGTCTTAAGGGAAAACAAGTATTCCCGGTGTTTTGTGCAGGTAAAATGCATCTTGGCTGTCTTTAACTGTACTGGTCACTTCAACCAATTTTGTACCAGAATTTTGCACCAACCTATTGCATCAATATTTGCAAGGTACGTACTTCCTATTCACTAAATGCAATATCCACCCTTCTTTATCTATATTATAATAAAAGTTACAGGGATAAATACTTACAATAATTTTTAAAAATGTTTTTGCAGACCATGCATTCTTCTGAGAATATTTATGACCATGAATTTCAAGGGTACTTAAAATATATTTAGCAAAAATTTGGAATAAATGCAGTACCAAGACAGAGGTAATTGCAGGAACATTGGAATAGCCACATTGGATGAGACTGAGGTCTAGCTAGAGTAGGAACCAGTTTTCAACAGTTTGTAATGTTAACTGATCCAGAAAGTTATCAAAAGAAGGTAGCAAACCATTATAAGGTAACATGATTCTCTCTTCTTTTTCTGAGCTACTCTTATCAATAGCCTGATCAAATCCTTAGGCAGTTTCAGGTTTCTTCAACACCTTTAGCTTGAAGATGAAAAGGGTAAAAAACATTTCCAACAGAGCAGAGTAAATCTGGAAGAGAGGATAGGTTTTTGAGAAGGTGATAATACTTCAGAATGGCCCAAATAACTGTGGCCTTTCCACAAAGTAAATTGAAAATATGTGTCAATTCCTTCCACTAGGGTGGGAAAAGGGCTCTGCACAAAGCTCAAGGACTGGTTAAGATGCATTTCTTGAAGTTAGGAGAGGAAGTTAGCATCTAAGCAAATAACCCCAATAAAGTCCTTATACATAAACACTGATAAGTAAAAATTTGCCATCTCACCCATATGATTTGGGTTCAGATTTGTTCTATTTCTTGTTTTTGGAGAAGCTGAATTAGCACTCCAGGGGCTGGAATGATTATGATACTCCCATATGATTATCATAAAGGCGTTCAGTCCAAAACACAAAGTCTTCCAAAGTACAGCATAAATAAATAAATAAATAATTAGATCCACATGAAAAGTAGTTACTGGAAAGAAACAACACTGCTAGGTGTTACATATCTGTAGAGGTATCTCCATATTGTAGTGCATTTAAATTCTTGCCCAGGAAAAAAATGGGGAAATTGGTAAAATGGTTGTGATGATTTTTTGGGGTTTTTTTACCAGGCTTGAAATAAAGCAGCCAATGGAACAAGAAAACAAGGAGTGCTATTCACATCATCAAATATATCCAACATGAGAAAAGCAGCAATCTGTTATAAGCTAAAGCTCAACTATATAACAAAGGAAACAAAATCAGCTGCGTAGTAAAATACATAGAAATGAAATATGACTTGACATTAAATTGGAAGGCTGAAAGCTGGTAATTATTTTTAAATATGGCACCAAATTAAGAAACAGTTGGTATTTGCAAAGAACAGATGTTAAAGATCATTATTATAACCACTGGCAATATTGTATCTTATAATATGCAATATACCAGCACAAAATAGCATAGAAGGAAAGAAAATCTCTGTTGAAAATACAGTTTTATGAGCAAAAAACTGTCTTGGTTATTATTAATTGAAATCCTAAAAATATAGTACATGCTTTAAGTAATCTAAGAGTCACATTTTGCTTATAAAAAGATAAAGTAGAAAAAAAGTTCATAAATCTCTGTGAATAAATAAAGGAGCATAAAGACCTTTAAGAGTGACACCTCATGTAGTGGTAAGTGGAAAAGAGCTTCTCACATCTGCAGTGGAGCAGATGACAAACATCATTACTGTGAACATCCATATCAGCATCTAAGTTACACGCACATTTGAACAGTGAAAATTCACTACTCCCAAAGGAGTTGTTACTGCCTGCTTCCAACCACGGGAAAGAACAATGTTTCTTGTACCCTGGGGTAAATATATTAGTTTGCAGTCCATGGGACATTCAATTAAGACCTTAAAGGAAAATATGAAAATGTAAACCAGTATACTATCTAGTTCACTGCTTAAGCAGCTAGTATATGAAACAAGAAGAAATTACTTGACAGAAATCAAATATGCATGCAAAACCTCCAGAAGAGTTTCCAGGAAAAAAATAAAAAAAAACAACATCCTTTATAAACACAGAATGTGCCCTAGGCTCAGTAATACCAGGGTGGATCGTAGGGTGGAGAGGTTTGGTTTTGTTTTGTTTTGGTCTTTATTTCCTGGAGTAAAAGGACTGTTAAAAGGTGAAAGACTAGATGAGCTTTGAGAAAGGCATTTTGGTAATTGTCCACCTTGATACTTTCTTCTATTTTTTGCTGCTTTGTCTCCCTAACATGAGTATAAAAAGGAGAGATTCTCTTGAGAAAGTATGCGCCTTCTTTTTTTTAAGGATGGCAGCAATAACTTCAGTGCACACATTAGGAAAACAGATAAATGAAAAGCCAGGGATTTTCAGGCACTAAAAATATCTTCTACAGCTTGAACTTGACTTGGAAGTCCCAAGTTGTGCTTTAATGTTGCTGTTTATTATACTTATATTTTATTTGCTCCTTTCCTACCATCTAATAAGGAAACTGAAACTGCAAGGATAAAAAAGACAGAGAGGGAAAGACATACATAATGCAATTCATACAAAAGTGCTCTAAGTGGCTCATTTAGATATAGTTTTGATGTATGGGCTAAATTAAGACTTTAAATAGTGCAATACATCTTTTAATGCAAAAGAAATACTATAAATGGGACTCAATTAATGAGCGGAAAATGTAAAAGACATTCTGGAAAAGCTATAAATTGCTTACTAAAATAAACCAGCAAAATTAATAGATTATGACTCCTGCAGCTCACTGTCATGTCCTCTTAACCACAACATCCATCAGAAAAAAAACATGCTTAGACCCAGTTATTTTACTTATTGAAGCTGCATGATTGAACACTCTGATGAGGATAATTGAAAGTCTCCTAAACTGCCAGCACAGAGGTAAAGCATGACTGCAGATAAAAAAAAAAAACCAAAAAAACAAAAAAACAAAACAATCCTTCAGAGCCCCATGCAATGACACCTGGCTCCCTGCTTCTGAAGTAAAAGAGAGGCCTCTATCAGCAAGGCATGAATCCTCAGGTGAGGGGGTGGCTTCTGGTGTGTGCTCCAAGCAGGGCCTGCCCGGCCCCCAGGCCGCTGCTCCTGCAGGTGGATGGCAGAGCGATGGCGCAGTGGCAGCCCTGCGGGAAGGGAAAGGCGGAGAGAGGAGGGCAAGGAGCACATCCCTGCCGCATCCACTGGCACCGCTGTGTCAGTTTTCCTTCCAGGGAGGAGGGGAACCAGGCAGTGGGGCACAGCGCTGTGTGTCTCACCACAAAATGATTAAGACAACAGAAGTTTTTATTTCCTTTCCTGTAACTGTTGATGTTACCGCTATTGCCATCTTCTGAGATAAATTATTCATTTCAGGCTTCAGCAGTTTTATTTCATGCTCACAGGGGAAAAACTGATGAGGTGTTGTGATTATTTATATTACTGCTGGGGATGGTGACTTTAACTCTGACATTCAAAACCGATGTACAGTTCTGCTTTACAAAAAGTACATGTGATAGTTACCATGTTATCTTTGATTAGTGAACTACCATTTAGCTCCTCAAAGAACAGTGATTATTATCTTTTTGATTTATTAGACAAATATGAATAATGCAAAGTATTAAGATTATTTCTGTTCTTTGATCTACTTGTATGAAGACTTTTTCCTGTTACAGTATTTTTAATTACTTCTAAGACAATCTAGCCAAGCATGTTCTACCACTCCTAGCAATGCCCTAGACTCCAATGAAGTTTTGTGTATTTTTACTTAATTTATCTGGTGTCTCCCATAACTACAGTTCTAGGGATGTTTTTCTTTTCTTTTCATTTCCTTCTTGATACTTATCATACACATGGTACTCTCTGATTATTAAGTTATATTTCATTTACAATAAAACTCTTTCTGAGGTTCCTAGAATGCTCTCATTTATTGTTTAACTTTTCCGAGTCTTCAAATATTTATGATTTTCCCCATTCTTTTTCCATTTCTCTTTTGCACACAGTTGGAATTGGTCATCTTTCTGATATTTAAAAGATGGGAAGCAGAAATGAGTGACTATATAGGAAATTATTATGGGAAGCAGAAAAGAGCACTAAACCAGGCACAATGTACCCTGCTTTCAGAGTACTTTTGTGAATCAAAACATCCTTAGTCTGAAACTTGGCAAATGATACAAGAAGCTGCTTTGGAGAAGGAAGGTGGGTCATGACCTTCAGTAACTTCCAATGACAATATACCTTGATATCTGTCTTCAAAGCCTTTCAGATTTGACAAACTCATCTTTTCACTAAAATTTATCAAGCCAAAATATTCACATTATTTCTAGTCATCTTGTAAGCCATTCAACTTTCAGGGGGCATTGCTGATGTTTTAGAGTGATAGTGTCTTTGACAGGGAGTACCAGAGATGTTGGGGGAGGGAGGGATGGAGGGCAGGATTTTTGCAGTGATTCTGGAGAAAGTTTAGAAATTTAGAGAGACATGACAAGCATGACAAGTTATAAGCATGTGATGACATGCTTAGATATATTATCATCTGGAGACAGAACTGTCAAAAATTAAACACTCATGATAAGCCTATGAAAACATGGGCATATGGAGGTCTTCATGTATACATCCTGTTTCTGTGAGCTACAGATATCTTTCTTCAGAGGAAAGATGAGGTCACAAATGTATATTTGCTTTCTTATAACACATGCATAGACTTGAACCTTTTTATGTCTAGTTTATCTTAGCCAGTTTAGTTGCATCATTTTGCTTTGGTTACACTAATAATTTCACATATAAAGCAAACGTGGTTTACTGTTTGTTTTGGGAGCTTCATCAAAGTAACTGACATCACTATTAATTTTGGTCATTTACACAATCCCGGGGATAAACAATGCAATGATTTAGACATAAGTTGGCAGAGTGGCAAAATATGATTGAGAGCAAATATTGGAATCAGACTCCTGAATGGAGAGAAAATGCAAGCTTTTTTTAAGGAAATTTAAAGACCAAAAGAAAAGTAATATTTCAAACAAATTAATAGAGATGCTTCCAGATCATTACATCTGAACACTTTCGAACCACCCAAGCAATAATATTATGCTGTGGATTAGGCTATAGCTCCACAGAACTGAAGAAAATCTCACCATGCAGAATATTTTGAAAAGCCTACATAGTTATTGTGGTGTTTAATAAAGAAGAGTGTAATTGTGAAAAGGCAGTCTATTGCAATATATGACTTTTTTTAAATATTGAAATCTGCTAAGAACATGGGAAAAAAAGACAAGCCATACATGAAGGAGTAGGATAAAATATGCACTGTGATCTTCATAGGAAGACAACAAAATAATCAATGTCATTCTAAAGGAGACAGCATGAGTATAGGTGTCATGGGAATAAATCCAGCAGTGAGAACAGGCAAGTTATTTCTTGGTTATAAACTGGTAGGCATTGAGTTAGGGGTGATTTATACAGGAATTTACAATGTGATGTAGCAAAAAAAATTGATGGTGGTGGAGGTCTGGATGCAGGAGGAAAGATACGTGATAACATTTGGCTTTAAGCCAAACTATTGAAACATCTGTCAGCAATGTTTCAAGTTCAGATTCAGCCTTTTGAAAAAGGAAAAACCTAATGATGCCTTAAGGTCCAACCCAGTTGTTTTGGTTTTTTCTCTATGATACCAAGGGCCTGGGATATAAGGTTATCTTAAAATCATGTTTTTAAATGTCAAAAGGCTGCAGTAGAAATTTGTTCCTAAAAGTCAGTTTTCAACAATGTAATAATTGTCCTCAGACAAATTTTCTACAAGTTCTCAAAGAATTAGGGAGTGATTTACACTGCATGGATGAACATGTTTTTAAGCTTCAGTAATTCTTAAACCCATTGAATGAAATGTGGAAGGAAGGACCTTTCTTTCAAAATTTATTTCTCCATACTTCTCTGAAATAGTTTCAATTTTCTTATGTCATTTGCCTTAGACTGTGCCTTTTTTTTCCCTGTACTTGTGCCACTGTAACTCTCATCTGGTGCCAGATAACCTGGCACCAGGACTGGTATGAAGAAAGTGATTTTGATTTGCACTAGTGACAGCAGCAGCTGGACCTCATATGAAACTCTGTTTCCATTTTGACTTGATTATAAAATGGGTAAAAACATGACATTTTCAATTCTTGCTAGATAATGGAGAGAGTCTAGCGAGGGCTGACCCCAGGTTTTATGTTTACATCCAATCTTTTTTTCTGAAAATCAGTGAAATAGAACAATCAACAATTTTTCTTCCTTCAGAGAATTTAATTCAGTTCTGAATTAATATTAATTTAAAAACATTCCGGAGGCTTCAGACACTGGGCCATCAGATAAAAATTACAGGTTTAGAAATCTGTCAATGCATGTGCCATTCACTCCTACACAGAATAAAGTAATGATGTCAAGTCAACCAAACAAAAGAAAAAGGTGGGAAATTTGCTTCACATATTTACAAAAATACATCTATTTTTGCACCACTTTGAGAGTGAAGAAGTGATGTCAGAGCATGAGGCTGATTTTTAATATTCATTTTAAACAAAAAAATGTGCACTACTCCCAAATGCTTTTTTTGCTCGAAGATAAATAGCCTATTGGCACTTATGGAATATCCTAAAGTGCTTTACATCAACAAAAGTTACTATCATAGGTATTTGAGTGAATTTTTACTTCACATTGAATTATTATTTATGACATCCCCTGCAGATATATGACTCCTCTACAACATATTTTCATAAAGATTTAATAGGTTATTCCTAATGAGTTGGCTTCCTCCTTTCTTTGCAGCTTTTTCCCCTTAGTAAAACTTGTTACTAGAAAAAAGCCCTGTGTTTTTAAAACAGTATACCTCAGTGATAAGTTTTTTAGTGAAGAGTGTGTTTCTGAACTGTTAGCAAAGCAATACTTAGGAGATAATATCTCATAAAGGTTGGAGTACTCTCTATTTTTCATGTGGTGGTACAATAAGAAATGGCATGACAGGCTGGAAGGAAGAACCTTGAAGTGATAGCTACCTGAACAGAAATGAGAAATGCGGGGGAAGAAGTTGAGTGACCTTGCTCTGTCATATGTGTGTCATACTCCTGGAGCAACAATCAATTCTAGTAGGACACAGGCACTTGCCTCAGTGACCTCAAATTGCTAGTGCTGGTGGGAGTCAGTTACTGCTGCAAAGAACAAAAAGAAGAGGTGGACTGATGATAAATAGCAGAGAATGGAGGGAGAAAAAACAAAACAGTTGGATAAAAATCTCCAGACAGCATGAATCCTTGGAGAAGGATGGTTGGCCCAGTAAGTGTCATATTTCCTGGCTCTTTCTTTCTTTCTTTCTTTCTTTCTTTCTTTCTTTCTTTCTTTCTTTCTTTCTTTCTTTCTTTCTTTCTTTCTTTCTTTCTTTCTTTCTTTCTTTCTTTCTTTCTTTCTTTCTTTCTTTCTTTCTTTCTTTCTTTCTTTCTTTCTTTCTTTCTCTTTCTTTCTTTCTTTCTTTCTTTCTTTCTTTCTTTCTTTCTTTCTTTCTTTCTTTCTTTCTTTCTTTCTTTCTTTCTTTCTTTCTTTCTTTCTTTCTTTCTTTCTTTCTTTCTCTCTCTCTCTCTCTCTCTCTCTTCTTTCTTTCTCTCTCTTCTTTCTCTTCCTTCCTTCCTTCCTTCCTTCCTTCCTTCCTTCCTTCCTTCCTTCCTTCCTTCCTTCCTTCCTTCCTTCCTTCCTTCCATGAGGCTTTGGTTTTGGTGTTTTGTTTTTTTTTTTTTTGTTGACAATACACATATTTCACATTTATGTACAGCCTACTATACTTTATTAATTGTAAAAATAAGAATTATTCTGATGAAAGAACAATTGAATTCAGCACTTACATGTCTCTAACACAAAACTCAAACAATGGAGTAGCTTAGCAATGCACCGCAATGCTCTGCAAAGAAAAGGAATCTTGCTTTGCAAATTGAGTAAAGATCATATCAGATACAAGATGAAATAGCAAAACTCTTATTCTGGGTTTCAGTGGACTGTGAGTCTTTTTGAACTCCAGCATTGTCGGGCAGATAAGTGAATAATAAACTTGTCTCAATTTTCTACACTGTCTAATCTGTCCATTGTGGGCTTGATTCAAAGTAGAAACCTCATAATTAATATTCTTTTTACATTAATTCCATTTTAAAGCACGAACAGAAACCAAGGAACAATTCAGTATTTGAATATTTAATGGCTTCTTGTGTGTAAATTGAAAGCAACTTAAAAAGGAGTGATCTAGCCCAATGAAGCATACTTTGAAGATAAAATTTAATAAAAATATGTTATTGATAAAGATAGTGATAAAGAAATAATGAATAAAGATATGAAGATAGACATAAATGTATAAAGATAAATATAAAAATAGGCACACTTCATAGGAGAGAGTTTTCTTCTCCCATATGTATCCTACAAGAAATATCATGGGGAAGATCCTTAACCATATTTTAATGTCCAAGACATGTTCTAATGTTAATTTTCAAAATCCTTTATATTTTCAGCCTGCTTTAACATTAGTCTCTAATTCTTACTTGCTTTCTGCTCTCTTGAACACGATGTTCAAAAAGAATATTTTATTTCAGTGTAACTAATGGTTTCCCATTTGAATTCTTTATATTGAACAAAATATGTATCCACACAATTCTGCTTCGTGAAAATAATCATGAAGTAGTGCACATGCTTGTTGGGTTTCTGTAATTGAAAAAATATGAATTTGCATGAGTAAGGGCTACAGTCATCTTCCTACATGTTCTTATGGGTGATTTGTACTCTATATCTTTGACTGTCACTTGGTCTTGTCTTTTGTAGTTATTCCCTATTTTTCTGCTCTCATTAAATAGAGACAGCTTCATGCAGCACTGGGAGATTATGCCCTCTGCCAAGCAGCATGGCTCTGCCCTGGAGGATGCTGAATAGTACATCTGAGGCAGTTAGGAGGACAGATCAAAATCTTTGCTCTTGTTGGCTTGCCAAGGCTACTTATATTCTCACCAAGCAGAGTAGGGTTGTGAATATGTTCTTTTATTTTATTTTTTTAATTACTCTTTCTCTGCCTATGAAAGCTTCAACTATATCATACTCTGTATCTAGTTTTGTGGCAGAACTACCTTTAGGCTTATTTAAAAAACCATTATGGCAATAAAGGAAGTGACAAGACCTTGGAAATATATAGACACACACAACTGCACACCCGTGTGCACAAACATATGCAGACATAATTTGCACACAAAATCAGTATTTCTAAGATTTGTTACTTCCTCCTGTAAACAGGGAAATTGAACTTCACACATTTTTTCTTGAACAAGGTGAAGATCAATTAACACAATATATGAACTAAAGGCAAAGATGGATGAATCATGTTGCCTGCCTGTATCATGTAAGTATTGCTTGCAAGAGCCTCTGGAGCTCTTGCAAGCAATAGCCGCTGATTAAACTCTATTCCTCATTCCTATCCTTCCCCTTGGCTGTTGGACTATGACTTAAAATTGATAAAATGTACTGGACAGGTTATTGTTCTCTACTCTGCTTGGCTACGCAACTTATTTATTATTTGGTACGACTTATCTCAAGAGTACTGTGAAGATGATTTGCAGAAAGTCTGGGATTCACTCATATATCTGGGTCTGGTTCATGTAAGTGGACTGTTATCAGTGTGAGCAGGTGTCTGTATTCATTTGGAATTACTCTGATGACCTCTTTTTGCCAGGACAAATAGAGTGGTAAGTGAAATAAAATAAATGTTTATTGTATGAGAAGAGAAATAGTTTTAGGGTCTTGCTGAAGAAGTAAAAACCCAATAAGACAGAGTTTTCATCTCTCCTAAAAGATGGACTCCAGAAACTTAAGGAAAATCACAAAAGTTTCAGAAAAAAAGAAACAGAAAAAAGGTATAGGGATGGGGGGAGAGGATCAGCCCTGCTGAGGTGAAGGTTCATTTTCCCCCAAAAAAAGCAGCTCAGAAAACTGTGGCAGATGTCACCCTGAGAGGGAAAGTGGCAAGCGGCCATCTCAGCTCTGCTTGTAACTTCTTTCACAAGAGTCAAGCTGTTTTTTCCATTCCATTCAGCATGTTTGTGAGTGCTGGGTTTGTTCACAAGACAAAAAAGGGCAAGAGCTCTAGAATTCAATAGAAGGTCAGAATGGCAATCTTTTTTGCGGGGCTGGGCTTCCTTTTATACTGTGACATCTGGAGCCATTACCAGAACAAATTAGACCAATTCAAACCACCAGCAGGAAAAATTGGGTTTTCTGTTTTCCATACAGCAGAGCTACAAATCTGAGAGCAGGAACGGGGGCTCCCAACAACTCAGCATAGAAACAGATTTGCTGTACTTGTTTTACAGATTCATACGGCAACAAATGTAATCAGCGATTAAGTTAAAGATGTCCACCCTTCAGCACCCCCTCCACAAAAGGAAGAGAAGAAATAATTACACTGATGAGTTTGCACTTGATTTTCAGCCTGTTAAAGCATGAAGTACTAATAGTTCCTAGGAGGCATGCAGCAGAATACAGAGCACACCTCCTCTGCCTGTCTGGCATTTTAATATCAGTGACTAATGTAATTTTTTAATTCCATATTCCAGTAAATAATAATGAATATTTTACTTGTAGGTACAGACGTCGACTCCCTAGATTATTTAGAACATTAAGTCAGTTACTAATGTTAAATATTTTTAATATCTGGCTGACTTTAAAATTTAGTGCTCAAATTCTTTTCCATTTTACCCTATACTTAAATAGAAACTCTTTCTACTGCCTGTAAATAGGAGAGTTACACAGTTAATACATCTTCTAGGTACATTAGCTTCAGGCAAAACCAGGTCTTCCACATGTAATCTATACTTGTTAGTGGGACTCTGTTCAACAGTAAAACAATTTATTGTGTCAGATTGGACTGACTCTCACTTTCAGGAGACTTTCACAGCTTTTATTGCTAAAATCTTTCCCCTGTCAGAATTCGATTTTCATTCTGATGATATAAGCTTTTTTTTTTTTTTTACAAAACATATCTTGCTGTGATTCAAGCAGAAAAAAATACATCTTGATGAGGTTGAGCAGAATTGTATGTGCAATACCAAGGTCCTTGGCCTATTAATAGGAAATATCAGAAAATCAAAGATATAATGCTCCGTTAACATTTGTAAAAATGTTCCCTTCAGGCACCAATCTCACCTTCAGGCTGAGAGCCTGTTCTGACATGTCTCTGATGTCTTGATATTGGGCTGATGGCCAGCAGATAATGCCTTTTGCTTGCAGTGCTGAGGGGACTTGAGGGACTCATACTCACAGAATGGTTTGGTTTTCACAGGACCTTAAAGACAATCTAGTTCCAACCCCCTGCTAAGGGCAGAGACAGTTTCCAATAGATCAGGTTTCTCAGAGCATCATTCAGTCTGGCCTTGAACACTTCCAGGGATTGTGCAACTTCTCTGGCCAATTATTCCAATGTTTCACCACCACCACCACAGTAAAAAATTTCTTCCTAATATCTAATCCAAAGCTACCCTCTTCAATTTAGGAGCCATTCTCCCTTGTTCTATCACTACATGCTCTGGTAAAAAGCCCTTCTCTTTGTTCTTTTCCTTAAGATTTTTTTAGGTACTGGAAGGCCACAGTCAGATGGTTTCTTTTCTCCAGGCAGAACTGCCCCAACTCTTTCAGCCTGTCTTCATGGAAGAGGTATTCCAAGCCTCTGATCATCTTCACAGCCCTCCTCTTTGATGAACTGCTTCTCTCAAACTGCAGGTTATTTGACTGGCTACTATATGTACAGAGGTTTCCTGAATAGATATATATATAAAAAGCAAGCAACTGAAAGTACATATTTTAGAACACCACAGGTACCCTCTAAATAGTGAGAATCTATTTTCATACATTGTTATTAGGAGGAACTGCACTCAGTGCAGATTGAGGATTGAAAGATCTAAAATTTGAGTTTCAGTGACACTAAAATTAATCATGGAGTAAATCTTCTAACTCAACCAATAATAACAACTTTTTTCCCCTGCCTTTTATATCCTCACTTGCAATTTTTAATTTTGCCAGAATTGTGATCTCATGGAAATAACATGTGTTACTGTCTTAGGTCATAGGGGCATGGTGGAAAGTTTTCACCCTGCTGTCTATTACTTCTTATCTGCCAGTGTTCTCCCATTACATCATCTTCAAGAAGACATGTTGTTTTCTCAACAGAACCCTTGATACTGAAGGACATCAGTCATCCAACAGATCAAAATCATTTTGAAAAACTGTCAGGAAACTGGTAAATGCTTTCTTATGATCTAGTTTTATAAAATAATAAAAAAAAGCCCAAGAGATTTTTCACTACTGGTTATCCAGAAGACTTGAAACATCCCTTTAAGATGAAGACCTCTTTACTCAGAGATGGTGCACAGTTATCAACAATCAAAACAGGATGTCTGTCTTGTTCATGGAGTGTCTCGTGTTCAGCAGGACTCCTATGTGTGAGATTAGCACTGGATAAAACAAGTGTTTTTCTCTATAAGAGGTAGGCTACTCTTCTGAGGAGCAGGGAGTTGGATTCAATGTTCCTTTTAGGTTCTTTCTAACCAGAGATACCCTGTGATTCTAGGAAGATGTTATACTTTGCATAACTTGCAAGGTGAATCACTCTAACCAGCTTCTGTTTGCTCTAGAAAGATAAATTCAAGTATTTTCTGATGGAATTTTATTATAAATCTACTATTGTACATGTTAATCCATAAAATAAAGCAACAAGAGCTGATATTTGAGACCTAGCTAACAAGAAGTACAGTCCTTCTTTTCTCACAAAAATCATAGCAGAAAAGACAAACCAAGAGTTTCACCATTAGTTGTCATATAATCACTTGCCAGAATAAGTCAAGCTGACCATACGGTAGCATATACCAAAACTGAATTTACACAGATGTGATCAATTTATCCATTCATCCTATGCAAAATATGTTACTATGTCACCAGGTTGCTAAGATTAATTTACAAGCCAATATATGACTGTGTTTGGTCCTTGCCAGCACGTGGGATTACCATGATGAGCCACCCGAATTATCAAAAGGAGTCGATGAATATTAATTTTTCAAAATTTGGCAGGCAAATAATGAATTTTAAAAGGCCATTGTGCCACTGAAAAGGACTTGAGCTGAGTAAAACAGTCACCAAGCTGAGAAGTTTGCATTTTATTTAGGACAAGCTGTGGACTAACTTGTTTATAGAAACCAAAAGTTTTAGTCTCAGGTAACCCATAAAGGAAAACTCCATGTCCTATGCTTAGCTTAACCTACTTAAAAACATCTTAACAGAGTAGATATGCCATATTGCTTATTTAATGGTGTACACTTTATCTCTATGGAAGTACTCAGGAAAACACAGTTTAGGATCTCTGGCAGCACAAATGTATATAGGACTTTGAGAGAGCTGCATTTCACAGAGCATATTTTTACCTAGAGGCATTTACTTAATAAAACCATTTTTTTCAGAGTCAATATTCCTTGCCTTTATTGTTTCATAGGAATACACAGATTCCTGCAAATAATTAATATCAGGGAACCCTGAGGAAAGAAGCAAAACTATCTAGAGTCTCCTTGACACTAAATCACTTCATGACTTTTGACAGTGACAACTTCCTTAGAGAAATTATGTTTCAGGGTACTTGCTTTACGTATTTGTTTCACATTCAAAATGACATTCATTGTAGTTTTGCTGCAAAGGAACCTACACATCCTGAGCATGCTGACAGAATGTGAATCATATTCAAGGTTGATAACACAGTTTGCTGTTCAAAATACATGCCGACCAAAATAGAACTTTATTAAGTTCTTTCATCTAGCCTTCCTTCCAGCTAGTCACCTTTAAACAGATGACTTTTAAATGCTCTATAATTAATGTTAAGCTGGTCTAGTTAAAGCAGAGGAAGAGATCCTGACATGATCGATATCAAAACACTCTATTCTCCAAAGCTGAATCAAATGACCTGTGAAAAGTACTTTCTATTTTTATAGCCTTACACCTTCATATCTGAAGACAGTGGGCAGAAAGTATAACCTGGATCTAAAATGAAATGGCTTGTCCATCAACGTCCAAAACTAAGATTCCCAATCTGAGTAGGTATTACAACAGATAAAACAGAAATACAACTCAACAGATGAATCACTCTCAGATGATAATCCAAAAGTGTAGGGATTGAAATGAATGCATAAAATGTATTTTTAAAAAATTATTTGAAGTTAACTTCTATATTAATCTCTTACTCATGTTTACTAGAACACTGTACTGCAGAGCTTACTGAGGTATAGAATCATAAGATGTTTTCAGGTACATGATTATCTCATTGCTTATTACTAGAAATATTGCTAAAAGTGTTTGCCAAGTTGTTTTTCTCTTTTCCCCCCCTCCCCCATTATGTACTCTGTGTGCATTTATTCTCTCGAGGAAAACCCTCTTTACATGCAGAAACAATTTTTTATTCACCAGAGTGAATAACCAGGATAATTGTGTGCTCAAAGGTAAAGGCTTGTATAAAAACAGAGCTGAGATATTCTTGGGCAGGTCACCTTCCAAGGGTAGAAATAACTCCCCTTTCACCCTCAGTATACACAGAGTCAAGGTTTCCCTTCTCTAATACATGAGAAACACATCTGCCTGAACACAAGGTTTTTTACTGATTTTTTTTAGAAAATCACAATAATGGTCATTAAGCTGACTCTCGCAGAGAAAAGTACATCTGTAATTCTTTGTTCTGTATGTGCAGTGCCGCAGTCTTACACTGTCCTGATAACAGTAGCCTGGCACAGAACCAGCCTAGTTTCTCTCTGGGCTTACAGTCAAACATTTTGTACAGGCTAACAATAGAAAATGATTTCATAGGCACAGGGTCTGCCCTGAGCTCACCCAGAGGCTTAAAGTCATTCATGCAAGTTCCCTCTTCCACTCTGTCCTTTTCCTCTTGTGCCCTTCATTGACATCCAGAACACAAACCATCCTGACTAAATTTGATATTTGCATGAAGTTTTCTCTTGCCTGAAACTGACAGAATTTGGGTGCTTTTCAGTACCTTACTGAAACTTCAGTACAAATAATTGAAATTCTGAGGCTCAACACACATGGGTAGCTTCTTCAAAATAATTCTCTGTGTACAGGAGCATACTTCTTTTATATGAGGTTTAGCCTTTGGATTGCATCTTTAGATTGTAGTGTTGGTGTTGGGTGCCATGAAGAACCCTCCTAAACTTCAGTTCTCGCCTGACAACACCTGTGCATTGGTGCAATGGTGAGTCACACAGGTCCCACTTCTCAGGCATGACTGGGAGTTGTTACTGAAAGAGACTTTCTTTACTTCAAGAAAAGTAAGATGAAAAGAGGGATTTTCCAGCTCTTAAAGAACTAGCCAAGGACTCAGGCACACATTCTTCTAATGCGACTCTTGCTAGAAACTGCCTCGTTTATGTGTCTCAGAAGTGTTCTTCACTGATCCCTAAATCTAGGAGCTGTGAACTGCCTGGTTGGAATCATGGGGCTGGGGAAAGCTTCTCATGGTTATCTGTGGGATCCAGAGAGCCACTCATTATATGCAGCAGGTTGATACATCTAAAGAAAAATAAGAACCTTTTTCTATCATGATCCCTTGAAAATGCATTTCTCTGTTTTAATTTCATTTTTCAGAGCTGGAGAAGTAGTGCACCATTTATGTTTTATACTGTCAGGGGTGAAGTGAAAATCTCAAATGCCTAGATAGAGGGCAATGCAAACCTTTTTGAGATTGACCATCAGATCCAATGGGAACCTAATAAAGCTTTTCATCAAAGTGTTTGGCTGTTGGAGGGTTGTTTCCATCTCTTGGGCGGGTTTAGCGTGTTTTTGTTACAAATCTGTCCATCACAAGAATGCTGGATAACTCAGAAATATGACGGCTTCTCCTTTAAGGAACAGCTTCAGCCTCCCAAAATAGCTCTGGTTTGAGCACATAAGGGTATAACTTCCATAAAAAATATTTCATAGATAGTATTTTCTCCCCAGTTTCTTTAGGTCTATATAAAAAAGAGGTATTTAGCTAGGAACAGTGTCCTAGTGTTTGACAGCTAGATGCTTCCTGTCTGGTTTGATGACAAAGACTGAAACCATAATTAGATGTCTCAAATATGTTTCTAACACAGATTTGAGATTAGTCTTAATAAGTGGGTATGTTTTATCTCAGGTTTGTAGAAGAAAACTGCAGTGCTTATCTGGAGATTTTTTTTGTACTCTCCCTTTCTTTTTTCTTTATATTTCATTTAGAAAAACAATAAATGCAAACTCTAATAGCACATTAAACTTTCCTTGGTAAGTTTTCATTTTAGCATACTTTTTGGTTTTCTCTTTTCTAATTTTCAGTATTTATTTAGCTTTACCTCTATGAGAAGCTCTTAACTTCAAGGGCAGAAATGGGTGAATTGGTGTTTATAGCTTGTTTTGCATCCCACTAGTTCTCTTCTGGTTTTAATTATCCAGCATGTTTTTTGCATATTCATATGGCCTTTTACACAGCACTGGTACAGTAATTCAAACATATTTGTAATATTTGCCAAACCATTTTCCGTAACGGCTTCTATTTATAGTCACTGTTGATGCTAAGTCTTTGGAATTACTGTGAAACAAAATGTTCTTATATTTGGGGTTTTTTTCTGAGCATTACTTGAAATTATGTCTATTTTCCACTCAAACTGGAACATCTAAATGTGCTTTCAGATAGGATGTCCCAGTTTCTTTCACTCACATTGCAACTATCAAGAGGCATCAGTAATGGAGACAAATTAGAAGGCAAAAACCCTGCTAATTTGTTTTGTGGACTGAGAAATACTTTGTAAAGTTGTGGAATCACACTTCTGCATCTCAGAGGAGAGAAGATTCCAAGGAAATTGAAAAATGAGAGATATATGTAAGTGTGTTTTAAGACCATGTGATACATATGGTGAAAAAAAAGAGGAATGCATATGTTTTATTATATATACAATCAGAATATAAATTTTATTTATATTTATTGAATGTGTATAATCTCTAAGTTTTGTTCAAGTTAGACTAAGTTCTCAGGTCTGAATGGTACAAACTCAGCCCAAAGAAAAAAAATATGTCATAGATATAATGGAACACCCTTGCTTGAACACTGCAGAATTGCTGTGAGAGCTTTTTTCAGCCTTGAATCCTGTAAGTCATGAGTTTTCTGGTTCTGTTTATGGACATTCTCTGCCTCTGCCTGAGGTACATTGGATATGAGCTTCCCCTAGTACTCTGATAATCCTTTGGCACCAAAGTGCCCAGAATGACTGGGTCTTGGAAATAAAGTTTGCCTTCCCCAGACACCTCCAGCAGCTCTGACTGAAGATTAAATTCTTCCTTTACAATAAATGTTTTAAAGAATTTGTGACAGGTGTGAGTATTACACATATGGGCATTTTGCTCATACCTGAAAGCAAATTGCTGTCAGACTATGTGTCAGACTACATTAGAAGAACCAGACAAAACCAATAAACAACAAAACACTCTTCCCTGACTTAATGGTCTCATTGCTCTGAAGTGTTCTAGGATACTTCTGAGAGCATACTCTTACTTATCCTCTGCATTTTGTGGATTCTCTAAAATAAAATGTCTTCTGTACTTCACAGAATCATACAATCACGCCATGTTAAGGGCTTGAAATGAACCTTCAAGATCTTGTAGTCTTAATCTCTTGCTATGGGCTGGGACATCTCCCGCTAGACCAGATTGTTCAAGACTTTCTCCAGCCTGGCTTTTGATAGGGTTGGGACATCCAAAGCTTCCCTGAGTGACCTGTTCTAGTGCCTAAATACCCTTACAGTGAAAAATTTCTTCCCAATATCTAACCTAAATTTTCCTTTTGTTAATTTGCACACATTACTCCCTGTCCCATCACTACAGTTCCTGAGGGAAAGCTACCTCCATCTTTGCTGTGGTCTCCTTCAGACTCTGGAAAGTTGCTGTGAGGTCTCCACACAACCTTCTCTTCTCCAGGTTGAACAACTCCAACTTTCTCAGCCCAGTTCTCTTATCAACTTCGGGGCCCTTCTCCTGACTCTCTCCAGCAGTTCCATCTCCTTCTTAGGCTGGGGACACCAGAACTGGATACAGTACTCCAGGTGGGATCTCACAAGCGCAGAGTAGAGGAGAAGATTCACCTCCTTCAACCTGCTGGCCATGCTCCTTTGGATGCAACCCAGGATTCCATTGGCTTTTTGGGCTATGAGTACATTCTGCCAGCTCATGGTGAGTTTTTCATCAACCATCACACTCAAATCTTTTCCTACAGAACAGCTCTCAGTCACCTCTTTGGCCATTTTTTTCTCTTGTCACATTGGTCCTATAATTAAACCAGCTAATCATTCTACTTCTTCTCTGCCTTAAGAGGATAATTTCCCAAATGCAAGAAATCAATAATTTTATCTTTTTTCCAAAGCATTCTCTGTGAATTTGTAGATTTGATCCATTTTTTCTCATTTCCCCAGTAATCTGTTTCTGCCATACCATGTTTACAAGTTTTCTCTGCTCAAGTTCTAGTCTCACAAAAGTTACATTCCCTCTGAGACAGATAGTATAATAATTCCTTTAAGAGCACACTGACTCCCTAGGGCATCACCACAGCATGATAAGAGCACAGGCCTGATGATCTCTTTGTTCCTAATCCCAGAAAGATTTGTTTCAGCTTCTCTTTGCCAATACGAACTTCCACACTTTCTGAAACATTCAGTGATACAACAGGAAAAACATAAATGAATGAAACTTCACAGCCTTTATCTGATCTAATAAACTGTGCTGGCATACTGCTTTTACTTTCTTTGCAGGGGAAACTGAGGGTGATTTCAAGTTTTGATTGCTGGCTGCTTTGTTCTCTTAGATGTTTGGGTTGCATGGAATTCATTGCCTCAAAATATGGCATCAGGGGCATATTTCTAGCTCATTTCTAGCCATCCAAAGCACAAACTATGCAGCTTGATTTTTTTTGTTGTTGTTTTTAAAGGAGTTTCAATTTATTTGTGCTTATTATTCAATCCACTAGCCAGAGGAGGAAAGTTCGTGTTAGAAATCAGTCTTAGTTTTACAATAACTAAACACTGAAATCCTTTAATCAATATGCTGTTGAGCTCTGCCTCTGCAAGTGTTGAATATTAGACTAAGAACCTTTAAAAAAAAAAAATTTGTAGCTCTACCAGATGTTATCTATCCTCATATACTGAAATTGTATGTAAAAACGTAAAGCCTTAAGATAGATACAAGAACTATGGGATAAAATCTGCCACCTGAAAAGGTTAAATTAGATGACCAAAGTGTCTATCCCTGTGATTGGAAATTGATTAAAGAATAAGGATGTCTTGGCATCTCTTTCCTACCTGGTCAGTCTTACCTTTGAAGAGAAATGTAAAAGAGATTGCAGAAGCTGCACTCCACACCACAAAAATAATCCTTTATTTGGATTCACTCTGAGCTTCTATTGAGATTGACCTTAGAGGAGCTTTTCAGCAAGAGTGAATAACTGCAATGCTAGGATAACATTATTGAAAATATGGTATCTATAAAAAGGAGCATTTTAAATTCATCCAGCTTTCTTCTCCCTATTGATTTTTAACTGGTAACATTTTGAGTTGTGTACATTTATTTTAGTTCTCCCTGACTTCCATAAGTATAAAATTTTAAGTTCCTGAACAGGTATTTCTTCTCTCAGGAAAACTTCAGCATAACAACCTTGTGTGTGCGTGTGTGCATGTGTGTGTGTGTGTGTGTGTGTGCTCATTTGTGCCTAACAGTGGTTACATGCAACACTAATTATTTAAAATAAATTCCTTTCTAAAGAAGAAATTGTGTATAAAAGAAAAGCATTTTAAAAGGATCATCAAATTTTTCCTTAGTTTTTCTACCATTCTTCTTTTCATCTATGAGGTATTGCTTTTTCTCTGCATGGAGGATAAAGGACCTCTGAAAGATTTCAAGAAACCACTTAGATACAGGAGACCTTTAGGGATTCAGACACCCCTAAACTTGAGGAAAACTATTGTTAAAGTGAACATTGCCCTTCAGGACAGTAAAATTAAAACACTTGTTAAATAGAATAGAATCACAGAATCATAGATTTGTTCTGTTTGGAAGAGACTTGAAGGCCACTGTGTCCAACCATTAACCCAACACTGCCAAGCCCACCATTAAACCATGCCCCAGGTGTCACTTCCATACATATTTTAAATGCCTATGGGGTTTGGCCTTGGCACATCAATCCAGTCTCTTCAAATCCCTCTGCAGAGCCTTCCTACACTCCATCTCAGCTGCCTCAGGGAGGTCAACACTCCCATCCTGTTTAGTGTAATCTGCAATTTGTCTGAGGATGCACTCAATCCCTTCATCCAGATTATAGATACAAGATGTTAACACGCGAGCAGCTTCAACACTGAGTTAAGGGGAAATCCTCTCGTGATCAGCCACCACCTGAATGTCACTCCATTCACCACCACTCTCTGGGCCTGGGCAGACAGCCATATTTTTAATTAGTAAATTTTTTACCTATGCTGTTTAGAGCAGAACATGGTTGGTTGGAAATCCAGTCCTTGATAGTTGTCTATGATTCAGCTCCTGCTGCTTCCATTAAAAATCCAAACATCTCACCTCAAATAATGACAAAAGTATATTAGAACAATAGGGTATGCTCATGTACTTAAAGGAAAATACAATATATTCCAAAGCTGATTTGGTATTATTATAAATATTAAACAAGTAGAAGGGAAAAACAAGAGAGTAGCAGATGCAATCCAGTTACAACAATGTCAAAGGAGAATGTAAATCTGTTTCTTATATTACTAATTTAATTTGTATTCAGGATTTAGAATTTACTGATGAATATTTTTGTCACATCATCCATCATAGCCTGGCACTAGAGAGAAGGAAGATAGAAAAATTAAAAACTTGCTTGTTACTGTAAACTAAAGAGCATGAACAACATCCATCAAAGACAGACAGATAAAAGCGATTGTCAAAGCCAAGTGATCTATGCTGATTTTCTTTTAAACAGTTATTAAAACACTCTAAATGCAGATCCACTTTCCTTTGGTAAATATTTATTGTTATTTCTTTTGCCATGGACTGGAAACTGTGAACAGTGATAAATTAGTTGCAGAGTAATTTTACTCTTGTTTTTAAAAATATGTTTACATCTTCTACTGAAGGGCTGTTTTTTGTTTCTGATTAACAAGGATGCATTCTATGCCAGCTGTTAAGTAAGATGCTCTTTTCGTTGCTGAGAGAGTCACACAACAAGGCATGGGCCAATAGAGGAGGACAGATACTGCACAAGGAATCTGCTACAAAGTTAGCGGCTGCCAGTGGAAGTGTTTTCATTGATTCAGTAGGTTTTAGATTAAACTAGAGAGCAACTCCTTTGTACCCTCAAATCATAAATTTTTGAGCTTTAACTTACACAGAAATACATGCATTTTTTTCTTAAGAGGTGTTCTGAATGCCAGTTTATTTCCAAACTGGAGCTGATGCAATTGTACCCTCAGATTGGACAGTATCAAAATGTATATAATGGCTTGCCTTTTAGAAAAAAATTGCAAGGTATAACATTCCTGATAGCAGTGCTACTGGGTCTTGGACAGCAAGTGCAAGGATGGTGTGAGAGTGTAAAAATTGTGCTCTGACACATAATGCACAATTGTTTCCTTTGTTTTCTCCTAACAAAGGAGAACCAAATGTGTTCAAAACAAAATTCAAAGGGTCTTACTGAGGGACAGCTCAAGTAGCTGTACCCAGCAACTGCACCAACAAACTAAGGGAGCTCAAAAAGAGGAGCTCTTTTGACTACAGACAACAGAAGAGAGAAATGTGTTTGTTTAATACAATTAAAACAGAGATTAAAAACAATTAGGAGGATGAATAGAAGTCACAGAGACTGACATGAGCATAGCCCATGCTCATGGTAATGAAAAGCAGAGGGACAATGCGAAAAAAAAAATGAAGACACTTGACAGGAAATTATAGTCATTGTCATCTAGAGCAGTTTAATGCACCTAGCAAGGAGGAAAGAAAATCCATACAAATTAATAGATTTAAAATTTGTTTTAATCTAAGAGGAATAAGATCTATGTGTCAACGCAGGCAACATATCGAACTTGGTTTCTCAATGCAAATAAGTGCTCAGAAAAGCTAACAATTTTTTATTTCATTATGAGAGGGTAGAGAATAATATGAGAAATGTGTTGGTAAAAGCTGACACTCATTTTCAGAACAAGACTGATTTGTACTACATTATCCAAGTTCTGTGTCACCAAAGTTCCAATTAATCCTATGCTACCAGAGAGTACAGATAGACAGCTGGCTGCATCACATTTTGTTTGCAGTTCATCTCTCAGCAAAGACATGTTGGTTGCTGCCATATTATTCTCTGTAAGAGACTCCTGCCTCTGCAGCTGTTTGCCCTACAAAGTCAAAAATAATCTCTTCAGCTTCTTCATAGACTACAAAACATGGGCTCTGGGAGAAACTTTTGAGATCCTGTTTCTCCATTGGGCCCTCAGGGCTGCGCTAGGATGAATATTTATGTCTTAACCTCATTTAACTTTGGGCAACTGATTTAGAAGTCAGCAGGCTCTTAGATTCTTTGCTGAATGTTGAATCATTCTTCAAAAAAATTGTTAACACATTTGAAGGCAAAATTATATTTTCAGTCTTTTAAGGTAGTTATATAAAGTCTGGCCATAAGCTAGGTATTTATGTGGCAATACCACATCAAACTTACCTGTTATCCTTTCCAAACTATCATATGCTAGTGGTGCAGTTATATAGAAACCTGAGATGACTTAGGAGCTTTCTACATTCAAATGGGAAAGAACAATATTTTCTTTGGAGAGAACACTCCTCCAACTCTGCTGCTTCACCACTTCATACTGTACAACCCTTCCCAACCTTAAGCCACCAAAACACTGTCTCTGTGTTAAATCAGTTCAATAAAATAAATCTGGCTAAAAAAAAAAAAAACAACAACAAACCATAAAACATAAACTCCCCAGCAAAAACAAGAGAGTATTGTTATGACAAGTAGGTTTATCAACCTATTGCTTTCACAGACTCTTATGTACATTTGCCTTCAAAATCAGATGTGTCACAGTGGACACAAGAGAAGTGAGATTGCTGCACAGAGATGAATGCAAATATGAAGTGCAAATGAAGGAGGTGGAGAAGAGAGAGGAATGATTGGACCAGGAATAAGATGGAGGTAACTTAACCCCTGGAAGTAGCTATGCTAGTAGCTACATCCAAAGAAGAGATTAAATCTTATTTTATGCCATATGTATTTTCACATACTTTCAGCTTTAAATGCACGGTAATTTTGATTAAATTACCACATAAGTAACACATCATAATTACTATGTAAGTTCCCATTTCCCAATTTTCAAGGCACGTGTCTTCCTATAGAAGGAAGTCTGAATAGTGCTTATGCTTAGTCACTAATTCAAAAAAGAAGGTAAATATAAATAACTCCACTGCCTCCTGGAATGGATGGCATTTGCTGATGTTCTTGAAAACATTTTATTTGTGCTGCTGGGGTTAGAGGAACTACACTGCGGTAAAAGATTCCTAACTCACCAAGACTGACACAGAGATAAATCTGTATCAAACATATTAATATAGCAATAAAATAATAGAAATATTCTAATTTTACCTGCCTAAACATGCTTCCGTTCCCCATGTAAAATTTGCTTTGTTCATTTCCCTTGGGAATTTAAAATGTAAACAGTAAAAATTCCAAGTGCCTCTTTCCCTGCTGAAGCGTAAACTTAAGCTTTAACTTTCATTTGTGTCTCACTTCATATTCAAAGCAGGAGACTTCTCCCTAGAGCTAATAAGAACTTTAAATTTGAGCTAGCCTGCCAGTGTGTTATTCTGGGTTCGAAACCAAGAGCTGACATTGTGAACACTGAGCAATGAGTTTGCAAAAGAGTTCACCTAAGCATTGAAAAATCTGAGTTAGCATCATTGTGGAAACAAACCAAGAGTTTGGACAAAGAGCTGACCTTGAGATCACCCTAAACTCTATCAGGGCCTCAAAAAACAGTAAAGAGCTTCACCAAAATGCCTTAGAACAGAAATAAGTCTAACCCCGGAAGAGAGTTGTATTTCCAAATGCCTTTAATTCTCAGTCTCTTTGATGAAGTTCCCAAAGAATTCTAGTTCTGATGATAAATTTCCTGATGGACACTTGCTTCCCAAGGAAAAGAGCTGCTGCAGGTATTGCAGTGATTTTTACAGGTACTATGGAAGAGATACTGAACTTCAAAAATGTAACCATCACTTTATTTGAGTTAGGTAAGCATCAGTGAACTACAGATTAAAATATTTTCCCATACTGGAGCCAAGTGGAATTTTCAATCAAACAAAATTAAGCTTTCGTAAAAAAATGTAAAAGCATTTTAAAAGACTAGGAAAATGAGTTCCAATACTGCACACAATTAGTAAATTCTTGTGTCTTCTTTTTATAGAGAGATAAAAATCTGTGTAAGATGGAAAAGAAAAATCAACCAATTCAATGTTTATGGTTTGTTTTTTTTTTCTGATTTGATTATGTGGTTAAAAACGTAGATCTATGGGAATATAGCTAAGAAAACATGTCCTCCTTTAAAACATTATACAAATTTGGTAAAAACAAATATGTATAATATAGAGAACATTCTTCAAATTTCAAGAGTTGAATCAAAAGCCTTTCTATTTGAGAAAGAATTTCACAGCTGTTGGTGACAAATTTTGAATCTGAAGAATATTTTGTAGCATTAAGGATTTAGGAGTAAATAGAAAATTAGAGCAGGGCTTCCACAAAAAAAAAAAATAATAAAGCCATAGAACAAGGTTCAAGGTTCAATAATAGAGTATAAATGAGTTAAAGAGATTCCTAGCGTATAATTGTTTCTCAACAAGGAAGAAATCAATGGATATGATGAAAAGGTGAGAAGTTGAATTCTGGGAATAAGATAAACCTAGGGGGAAAATACACATGCTGAGTTGCTTGGGCGCTTTGTAGTTCAAAAGTGTTTCATGTTCACTAACCTCTGATAGAATTCTTTATCAGATTGATTTGATTGTACTTCAGGGTGCACTGTGGCAGACTTTTGCCAGAGCGGCCCATTGCTTCAGCAAGAGCTGTTAGCCAGAAAGTGCAATGCTGTCTAATTATTTCTCTTGAAATATGAAGCCCTATTGTATGTATTGTGAATTATTTTTAAATACGATTAAAGTCTTTGAGAGAGCCACGAGTGGCCAAGTTTTCTGAGGCAGTCCTAGGTTTTTGTATGCTATTTTAGGGAATGTGCTCTCTTTTTTACAGGAAGATGAATGTGACTTGGTTGACATTTTGTCAGTCAGGTTACCCAGGATTTTGCAATTGTTACACGTTTGTTCAAGTCGTACCATCACCCTGGTAAATACTGCTGCACAGTCCATTTTCATCACCTGAGTTGTTGTGACAGTTACTGTTTGAAGACAAATTTTCAGGTTTACCCAAAGATTTGGCAATCTAGACTAATAATAATAAAAAAAAAAATTGGTGACAACCCTTTTTTCTGCCCATCAAAAATAGGTGAGTGGTAGAAGTGTGTACATGATAGGTTCTTTCTCCTATTTTCTTCACTTTTTGAAAGACAATGGTTCATCTGACTTTTTTCAGTAGGCTCCAGTGCTTTAACCAGGTCCTCTTTACACTGACAGGAGCCAAGGGAAGCTCAAAACATGTATACCAAATGACAAAGTTAATAGTCTTTATATATAATGCTGAAAAGCATAGGCTTGCTTTTACTTTTTGAAAGATTATTTGTTTCCTAAGTGTACTTTTGTGCTGTTTTCATCTGGAACAGCATCAGACCCATCAGAATGTCACTTGCCTCTCATTATATAGCCTGTATTGTCTGATTTCAATTGATGTGTATTCTGTGAGGGTATTCACATACGCTTAAACTTAGAGACTTCTTGTTCTTTTCAATTACAGAACTAAGAGAGGCCAATCAGGAGAGAAATTTGGCAAAGGATAAAAAGGAACATTGTTTGCCTCTATCTCTACTCTTTCACTCAATTTTTGCTGCTTATCTATATCCCAGTCCATGCTCAGTCATTATGTGACATGAAAAAAAAATAATATCTGAGTCTGGGAAAGTCAAAGCTTGGTTTTTGTTTGTTGCTTTGCCTATTTGTTTGAACACAAGGACTCCAAGATTTATTAATCATCCCACCCTTCTGAATCTTTTCAGTCTGGTTATCATATGAACCTCCTTTCCTGAAAAGAAATATTTTATGTATTTTGTGTAGTCTCACTTGAAACAAGGAGGAAAATGCTCCTCTCAGACTGGATTTGTATTCACTCCGTACTGAGCACCGTGGCTGTGATCCAGCAAAGCATTTAAAGTTAGTTTATCTTTAAGCATAATCCCATTGAAGTTAGTGGCATGATCCATGTACTTAAATTTAAACACATAGCTGAGTGCTTTGCTGGATCACAGCCAGAGTACTCAGTACCTTACAGGATTGAACACTCTCTTTTCTTTGACTCTGGCCTAAGGCAAGATATACAGACATGTGTGAATATATGTTCCTTATAGTATAGAGGTTAAACACTGTGTTGTTCTCAGATTCTTTCATATTCCATTCAATGGAAGATATTCTCCAGTTTCTTAAAACTCTTGCCAGTTGTACTGAAAGAGGAAACATTACAATTCCAAAAGAGTCTAACCTAGACTGTCACTTTTCTTTATCTTTTTTTGATCATGCTGAATTTTGTAGCTCAGGAGATTCAGGTCAAGCTGGTGTTCTGAATGAAGGTAATTTGTTAACACACGTTTAAATCCCTGCAATGTTCTGCTGACAAAGGCTAACTTAATACGCAACGGATTCAACACCTCTCCGGTGGTGGTATGTGCTTTAAATGAAAGTGCTTTTTGCAGCCTGGACTAACTCGAGCCCTTTGGGGCTGATTGAATGTCAAGTGTTTCAGGCAGCTGAAGTTAAAACTTTCTATACAAGTTTGTTTAAGCCTGGTTTGGATAGTAAGACCTACAGTTCTTATTAAAATGGGGAGATATCTTGAACATTTGTACATAATAAAATATACAGACCACTAGAGAAACACTGTTTCCATCAGATTAAACTATGCATATAAATAAAATTATATTCTTACTGAAAATATTTTTTTATTGGCTGCATCTCAGCATATTTAAAGGTGATTTCAAATCTGATTAATGGGAATAAGTTATGGCTCAAACATGGATTCACTTGAAAGGTGTTTTTCTTCTCCTCCTTCTTAATGCTTTCTTTTTTTTCCCCATTCTTAAGCACCCTCGTACAATTCCAAGTCCATGCTCCTTATCTGAATATCAGCCAATCAGACTTTGTATCTGTACAGACTAATGATACATTCCAAGTATTATTTGCTTGATTATAAAGCCTGGTTTGATGGGATACAATCACTTTTCTGTTCTCAATGACCCACTGAATGATGACATTACTCAGAATTCCATTTAGATGATGCAAATGACCTAATCAACTTGTCTTCTGCCATGGCACTAACTGAACTCAAATGTCAAAGAAAACTTAGTAAACAAAATCTTCCTTTTATGTAACTGAAATTCTGCTATGGAAACCTTATGAATATCAGCTATAGAAATTGTTTTGTTTTTTTTCATTTGCATAACATAGATACACAGGTCCATACTTTTTAATACACTCAGGATTTGTTTTCTAAACAAAGAAAGAAAAAATACAGAGCAAAAAGTAAAATTACATTATATGAAAACTGCTACATGGTTATTTTGTTTCACTTTCCATAATAAATTATAAACTATGTCTTAATTCAAATTTTGCAACAAGTTCTCAATCGAGTTAATATTCCTCTTCTGCATTTTCAAGTACTGATCATAGTTGCTCTGTTTCCTCTGTTTCTTTCTTTACCATTATAAAAAGGCTGAGTCATGCAAGCTGCAAAATATTATAAGTATTGTACTGGTAGAATAACCAGAGTAGCTCAAGGTTACATGTATCAAATACCGTCATATGTGTCACACATATGTCACACATATGACACATCAAAATTAAATGGTATATCTTGGTAGCAGTCTAGTTTGCACAGCACTGAGAATTCTGGATAACAGACACTTGTTTTTGCTTTGCAGGCCCATGTAGCTGAGTTTGCTGTTTTAGCTGCTTTATCTAATGTTCAAGGCTTCTAGTGAAAAATAGATGCATAATATTTACATGACCTGCTTTCATGTCTTGGTTGCAACATATGCTTCCACAAAATTGTCACCTAAAAAGATGGAGATAGTCTGCTAGATTGCCCCAGACACACAGAAGAGCTTTTCCATAAACAAATATTTGAAAGACTAATCCAGTCCTTGCACATTAATTTGGCAACATCAGGGCAAAAATCTTAATCGATAATGTTAAAATGCTGCCAACTAGTTTTCCTACTATTTCACTTCTTTCTCAATATCATACTCAGTTAACTATAAAATGATATTTGATTGTTTTGAGGGAGTTCTTATGCTGAAGAAATGTTAATTACTGTCTTTCTGCAAGAGTGAGAATTGAAAGTTGCTATCAATGTTAACAGTGGTTCATTACAAGGGATCCCACCTTCCAGGTTGTCTGTTCTTTTGATTTTAGGCAGATTCACACATGCCAGAGGACATAATGATCTTTCCATAATAAGATTATGTTCCTTAGGTATTACATGTCTTCCTTTAAACTGAAGATCAAGACTGAAGTTTGATGGTCTGCAATCAAAATCACACTTTACATTCCTTGAGAAAAATCAAGAGTACTTGATCCATTACATTTAAAGCATGGATATGATACGTAATTTTCTTCTTTTTTTCTGGATACAAAGCATTCACACATCAGCATCTGTAAGAGATGTTATAGATTTGTGATGAAAACATTCACTGTTAGTGGCTCAGTGATGAAGTGCTCTCTTCATGTCAGTGAAAATAAGGTTATTTTTATGTAACCAGTGTCTGACAACAGAGAGATGCATATAGACATCATGTTATCTACTACACCAAATTATATTAGTCTAACATCGAGACAGAAAGTTCAAATTTGAATTTTTTGAACCACCTCAATGAATCATGCTGCTATTTCTAAGTTCACCACACTTGGGGATTTCTTCAAGATATAAGATCACAGCAATTAGAGGAATAAATAGTGAAAATAGGTAACCCTAATAAAATTTAAAGTAGAACTATATTGCCTTTTACTATTTTTACATCTCAGTTGTGATGTTTAAGCTCCATTTTTTCATACAGTTATAAACATCAAATAATCCATACTAAAGGGTGAATAGACTGATGCATTATTTTGGTCTAATATCTATCACCAAAAAAGGCATATGAAAAATACTTTTTACACTGTGGAACTAACCAATAATTTTAGAAGTTGTATACTAACTCAAGCACTATTTTATTTGTACTTTTGATCTGACATATCTTCTATTTACAGTTTTCAGTCCAGTTTATTAACTTTATTAAGCAGCCCAAATTCATAAAGAATATTTTATTGTTATGCATAAGTATGTTTATACATGCACACATATGAAAAAATATTTGTCTTTAGTATAAAAAGTCACCCAGAAATGTTCTGAAAAATTCAAAGCATGATAAAATCTATTTTATATAATTACCTTTAAATGTATTGCACAGTTTAAGGAATAACATCAGCTTCACAATTGTTTATTTCATCTTTGGTCTTCAAACATATTTTATTATTTCTTCCCCCTTTTTTTCTCTCAATTTTGTTTGAAATAGGAGTAATTAAATTTAAAATCCCAGTGAGTCTACCACAACATTCACGGGAATGAGATAATAAATGTCCTACAGCAGCCCAGGCAAGTCATCAACATTGTTTTACTGTAGCTTGATGTTTTTTGCCATAAAGATTATTGTGTTTCACACACAAAAAGCTCTGTTGACTATCAATCTTACATGCATGAAATTTTTGCTTCACCTTTTTCTTCTTCTGTAATACTCTTTGCCTTCAATTGAATATTGTCTGATTCCTTGGTACTATGATTTTTTAAAAGAAGCAGTAAAATGTTCAAAGCCTTGAGCTCAAAAAGAAAAAAATATGTTAGGTTTTTATATTCACAAGAAATTGTAGTTGGATTTTAAATAACTATATTTATCATGAGTGTTTGGACTCCATCTGTCACCACTTTCAGTTATTCATTTCATATTTGCAAATTATAAGGTGGGGACACTGAATGTATAAAGAACATGTTTTCCTTACTGAAACAATCAAATATAAGTATCCTTAAGGCTATTCTTTTCCCTGGATTTGCTAAGTAAGTGGTGTGTGACAAATTAAATCAAGATGAGACAAATTACCTACCCAATGTAACAAAGACCACACAAATCAAGAGCTCCTCTGAAATCCAGGATCTAAGAAAATTCTCAGTAAGAGTCTGCTTTATTAATTATCAAGGTCTGTCCTGGATATTCCAAACCTTGACATCTCATTTTTGTTTAGCTTAGGGATTTTGCTTTTTTGTTTTCTGACAAACTTCATGAATTTTGTGAAAAAACCCTCCAATGAAATACATTTTTCTTGTAGCCTAATAAGAGATGCTTAGATAACATTGTTAGCTCAAAAGTTAAAATCTGAAAGAATTGAACAAGTTTGGAGGAGTAGATGTACCTTTCCTTCCCCTACATCACAAGTCCAAACACTATTTCTGTGTGTGAGTAGGGCTGATAAAACTAAAGATTTTGAGCACATACCCCCATATATACACACATTTTTAGACTCAGTGTTTAGAAAATCAAACAAACCCTGTGTTCCCTAAACATTATTTCATAGAACACAATAAAAGCATTACATGGATTTCAGTAAAGCAGTATATATTTCAATAAAGGGGATAATTCAAGCAATTTGGCCTGCTGGTAACCTGGCATAAGATGCTTTGTTCTATTACAACAAAATCTTTCACATCTTCTGTTTTTTGTTTTTTTTTTTTTTTCGTTAGATCTCTCACATCGCTTCCATGGCTCTATGAATTTAAAATTAACTAGAAAGGTCTGAAGAAGTTACATACCAGGAAATGGAATATGCAAACTTTCTTTCCAAGAAGAACACCACTTCTAATACAGAAATATGATTTTACAGTAATCTTCAAATTATGACTGAGAGTTAACAGAGTTAAATACCTCAGACTATTTCAGATCAAGATTTGTTGCCATTGTCTAAAAGGTAAATCATCATTTGTTATCTTGTTTAAATGTGGAAAGATATAATCACACAAGGCCTATAGTTTATGTTTGTTTAGGCACATTTTCATTACCCTGTTGCAGCCCAGAAGCAGGGTACAGCTGGGGAAGAATGGAAGAAGGGTACTATTGCACTGGAAATCTTTTGGCAGACTTGAAGAAAAGGCCAGAATAGTTCTGTTTTGCTTTGTTTTTCTATTTGAGTGTTTCCATTTTTAAATAGAACTTTAATTAAGAGAGTTGTCATTAATGTTTTAATCAAAGTCCCCAAGAACTTCTCCTTGCTATACTCATCTGATATAGATGTACTCATGAACTTTTGTAAATGTAGACAATTATACCAAAGAAATACCAGACTTCATTTTACTGACTTCTACTGTCAGGAAGTGATCTTCAGTGTCCCAGATAGGTTACTGCACAGCAGAATAACAGCCACAGCCAAACTTAATGAAAGACATTAGAGTTTTAGAGCTTTCTTAGAGTTTTCTTAGAGTTTTCTTCTTCTCTCGTGTGATATGACTATCCTCAGATAAACTCAGACAAATATGCTGCACAAGCATAAGATCTGATTTGTAATAAGTAACTGAAATAACTGTAAAACTTTACCTATAAAGTTGGTAGAAATGCGTTTAGTATTTAAATTGTTCTGTATATTTGGTATACTTCAATATCTCCTTTATATTAATTCTAGGTTTGCATATGACCAAGTCCTGAAAAAATAGATTTATAATCAGAAAAAAAAGCAGAACATGAGAAAACCAGTGCACATGCATATCTTCATAATGAGCTTTATTTTTTAAGTACATTGAAGACAAAAGTAACAGATCTCCAATCTATTTTAATTCTTGGCATGAAGGCTTCTTTATTCACGGATCATTCATCTGACAGACTGAAAAGGGAATGACTTCTATTTCTTTTGGTGGCTTACACCAGTCTATTGCAAGGAAAATACATAAAAAATTCAGATTTGTGTGCAGTGGCATCAGTTTGAACTCTTCTGCTAAGGTCTGTAGTTGTCTTCCCAAGGAAGATTGGGATTATATCCCATTCACTGTGTGCACTGTTGCTGAATGAGTTGTTTATAAAAGCATTTGTAGAAGCAGTTGTATAATTTTTGTGTACTGTAATATACTGAAGTTTTAGGCAAATAAGCTTTATAGTGGGGCAGCTAAGCCATCTTGTTCTTTAACAATTGATAAAGGGGAATGTGGATATTTCTTTACACTCCTGAAGAGACACAAGGAATTAATTTTTGTGGTTAGTATGTGTCTCACAAACAAGTAAATTGAGTCATCCGATGCAAGCACAGGTAAGCAGGGAGTGTGAAGAAAAACATTTTTTCAAACTCAGTTTGCTTCCATGGGACAGATAACTCTGGGTTCAGGATACAGAAGACAACTGCTGGACTGTGAAGCATAAGTTTCATTAACTATTCTGTTAGATTTGTAATTTCATAGCACAGTCCATAGGAGAATATCCAAACAACCTTTCCCACCCCAGGCTGTCTGCATACAAAGATTTCATCCTCCACACCAGCCACAAATCTTTCACTCATTTTCCAATATCCTTTAGGTTATAATAAACAATTCGTGCAATGAAGACTTTGTACCCCCATTGTGGAAGAAAAAGAGTTAAATGTATCCCAGACTCAAAAAAACCTGCTCAAAAAGAAATTCTAGCTCTGTGGGATGCAAGGATAAAAATATGATTCCACTGTAAGGAAGAGAAAGACCAGACATGGATACTGATTACTCTTCCCAGCTTCCTTCATGCTCTTTTTCTGGGAAAAGAGGAGATTTTACTCCTTTCTTTTACATTTTAAAACACTACCCTTCTTTCAGCATGCCAGGTTAGGAGAGTTAATTAGACCCAGATGTCTATCTTGTCATGATCCAAACCCAAAATTCAAAGTCCCTTTGTTTAGTCATCCTTACTTCTAAAGGGAAAGAAGGAAATAGGTAAACACCTGAGTCATTTCTTGATCTTAGCATGCATAAGAGGAGCAAAAATTATTAAAAACTAGTGTGACATTTTGCATAGAGGCCTATAACTATTGATAGAACTGAACTGAAAAACCCATACTCCTATTTGTGGCTTCTCAGGAGCGAAAGAAAATTCATTAATCATTCAGTACCACAGTCTGCTGTAATATCACACCTTCCATTGAACAAATGGATCTATGAATAATCAGGTTAATTGATTTTGTTGCTTAAATCCAGACTACTTTGACCATGGAATAATTTTAGGCTCTAAAACTAATTCTGAGAGAATGAATAAGGATAAAAGAATATGTTATCTTCTGATGATTAATATTGTTCTTCCAGTGACCAGCCAAATTACTTTCTGATCAGTTTGTACCTATTTAATCTTGTTTGGAACTGAATATGGTGATAATGATCAAGGGAAGCATGACATGACTTGTAACATTTTCTGTATTCATATTATGAAGTAGAACTGAGAAATAAAGTATATAAAAAAAAAGGGAAATTTTTTCTTAATTTACTCACTTCTCTATTCCCAGCTGTAAACAATTTTATATATATATTTATATATATATATATAGAGAGAGAGAGAGAGAGAGAGATTTTTCCTGGCCCTTAAGATTTCTGAATTAAATGAAAATAAAAATGAAGCACAAAAGATAAGAGATTAATAACTTGTTAATCTCCAGCATTTTTATCTCATCAAATAATAATTATTTTTAAAATTGGCATAGTTTTTTCCTAAAATGAAATAAATTTCAAAATGGAAAGTCATTTCAATAAAATAACTACAAATTGGACAAGTAACTCCAACTTTGAAATCGTAAGGCATAATACTTTAATGAATTAAAAGTATTTTTTCTTTTCCTGTGTAAGAAAAAGTAATTTGTGAATACTTACATTTATTCACTTATTCATATTGCATGTAACAATTTTTTTCAAAAATTAAAATTTCATTAGAACATTCCCTCATATATGTCAGCGATTGCCTAAAGATACACAATTTTTAAAGAAAATATTTCTAGCATCAAGAGCAAATTAAAACAAGCAATTTTTAAAGGTTTTGAAATCTCTATGGTTGCTGGATCATACCACTTCAGGTGGATCTACAATTACCTACACTGGGGTAAGTTTAAAATGTCCTCATCACCCCTGAATCAGTGTCAGTGAGTCACACTTTAATACTCAGCACTGTTTGGTTCTGAACCTGAGAGCTGAGTGGATAAAAGTCTGTGGTTTCTTTTAAAAACTCTCCCATTATTGCTGGAAGTAGATCAGAGCCTGGTATAACATATTGCAAATTCTTTGATTTCTACTTTCAAACAACAATGTTTCTGAGAGAATTATGCCTATTCCATTAAATGTGTGCCACACCACAGTCACCATGGACTGTAATTTTTACATTTTCCCATGAATAGGATCTGACATAATGCAGAGCCAAAACTCAAAGTGTTCTTTATCTTCCAGATCTTACACAAGCTACTGAGCTGGTAGGTCAGGATTTGAAGGTGGTTTCAAAACCAGATATTGAAGAATAGATAGAGCCAAGATTCATAATTGAAAGATAATGACTGAGGCATTCATCTGTGGAGTTTATGCATGTTTTCAATTAGTTGCAAATGTTCTTTACACAGTTTAATATATGAGACAGGTTAGACTGGTATCATGGTTTAACCCCAGCTTGGAATGAAGCTCCACACAGCCACTCACTTATTCCCCTCCCCACCAGAGGGACCTGGAAGAGAACTGAAGGGGTGAAAGCTGGAAAATTCAAGGGTTGAGATGAAGACAGTTTAACAGGGAAAGCAAAAGCCAAGCACAGAAGCAAAACAAAACAAGGAATTAATTCACTGCTTCCCACGGGCAGGCTGGAGTTCAGCAATCCCTAGGTGAGCAGGGCACCATCACATGTAATGGTGACTGGGGAAGACAAATGCCACCACTCCAAACCTCACCTCTTTCCTCCCACACTTTATACACCGAACATGATGCCATATGGTCAGGAATATCCCTTTGATCAGCTGGGGTCACCTGTCCTGGCTGTGTCTGCTCCCAGCCTCCCATGCACCCCCGACATCCTCACCAGTGTGTCAGTACAAAAAGCAGCTCTGTGCAATCTCTGCTCAGCAATAACAAAAACGTCTCTGAATTACCAACCCACTTTTCACCACAGATCCAAAACACTAACCCATACCAGCTACTGTGAAGAAAATTAACTCAACTTCACCCAAAACCAGGAAATCTTGAAAAAACTGTACAACGTTTCAAGCAATAGAGATGTTCTTTAGGACAACTCAGACATTTTGAAACTGGGAATAAAAACATGGAAAAAATAAAAACATGGAAAGTGAAAGGAGGACAACTAGGAACCTACCAGCCATTTTGGGGGAGTAAGAGTAAGGTATATTGAATCACAGAGCCCTTTTTATGTTTGAACACTTCTTTCTCAGAAGAGCAGAACACATTTTCAAGACCTCCCTCCTTTAGATGCTCTTGATTACATCTTTACCTATGTAAACCCATCCTAGGAACAAAGAAATAAAGGTTTTGCTGTCACGACCAAGATTCTGTCTTGAAACAGAGCATGCAAACGAGTCCCGAGTTTAAGAGAGAAGGAAAACAGATGTGCAAAGGAAAAATAAACACTGTACCTGCTCTCTTCATTTAATAAGTTGCCTCTTTGTGTGAAAGAATTCCTCCTGGATACCCTTTTCTCTGCTTGGCTGTGTCTCAGCATTCACTCCTGTTGTACATCATTTATCAGTACCAGCTCTGGGAGATAACCAGCATCTGTGAGATGTGTAGTATGTTTTGGATGAAAGCTGTCCCTGTTGCCTTTAACAATGCCAATTGTTCTACATCCCCAGCATTCTGCACTTGTCTTCAGTGGTTAGAAACAGCATTCCCAGCTGCAGTGGGAAAGGGTTTTGAATAAATATTAAGCAGACAGCAAACATGCTATAAGTTTTTCATGAATGGTATTTTAAACTAAGAGTAACAGTAGGTTTTAAAATTTTTGAGTGTCTAAATTAGCGGCCTATTTTCTTAATTGTCAGAAAGGAAAAACCACTATTGTCCTATTTTTTTTGGTCTATAAAAGAGTCTGGGGTTTCTGATTCGAGACATTAGACTCAGACTTGAGATCCCAGACCCTGGAGGCTCTCACATGCCTGACAGCAATTTCATCCACACTACATTTTGGTAAAAACAATTTTTTCCTCCAAAAATACCTGCAGAATTTTGTGCCACAATATGATAGTTCCTCTGGTACAAACCACCCTATCTGCATCATTCAGTCCAGTCTTCAGAAGTGTTGGGCTTGAGGAAACCTTCTGCTGCATGGAGAGGTCTGACTCATCTCTCACCATGGTGTCCAAGCAAGCTGTCTGTGGCTGCTGTGATAGCAAGAAAAACAGCTGAGATCTGTAAGAAGGAGACTGCCTCAGGGTGTCTGTGTTCCCTGTTTAGAAGTCACATGGATCCAAATTTAAGAAGATGGGATAATTCCTCAATTTTCATTCTAACCTTGACATGGAGAGTTTCTTGAGCTATCCTCCAGATGGGAAATTACAAATCTACATTTTGGCACACAAAGTCACAGAATTATTGCATTCACCTTTACCTTTTCAGTAGTAGTTGTGGAAGACAGGACTGGACAAGACCCAGTGGTGGGATCCCATGACTCCTCAAATATACCTACTTACATGAATGATTCGGATAATAAGATCTCTTGGTTTGAAAAGACTGGTGTCTGCTAAGGAAGGCAGGATCCTCTCTTGAAATGGAAAATGTAAATCCCTCCCTCCAAATTATTATAATTTTGAAATTAAGGGGCTCTCAGACAAAGATATGGGAGTAGGAATTACAGTTCTTTATTAGGAAAAGTAAAAACAAAAATGCAGTAATACCAAACAACAGAGACAGAACACAACCTGACACCCTGTGGGTCAGAGTGTTGGTAGCTGTCCAGTTAAATGGCAGCTGCAGTCCTCCTGCAGTGACATGTGGGGCTCTGTTGGAGCAGCAATCCTGTAGAAGGGCATAGTTTTCTTCTGAAGGTTCAGTGGTGGTGTAGATGGGCTTGGTCTTCTTCTGGGAATCTAGAGGGAAAAGGCTACTCCTCTTGGAGTCCAATGGGAAAAGGCTGCATGTAGTATCCTAAATCTCAGATTATATCCAGGTAGGAATGCTTGGCTCCTCCTCCTGGGTGGAGTATCTCACAATGGGATGATGCAATTTTATCAGTCATGCAGTGACACTCAATGGCCTACCAACAGAAGATATTTTCTGGAGAGAGGACTGGTTTGTGGAAGAGATAAAGAAAACTGCTCCCCCTGGTTTTAACAGGTGGCCCAATTAACAGCAGATAACAGCCCCACCTCTAACAGAGGGCAATAGAATACACAACCCCAGCCAAATCTTTCATTTGCAACTTAAGACTTAGTAATGTAATGAAAATCAAGGTAGGATGGTATCACAAAAATTGTATTGGAGCATCTAATTTAAGGGTTTATACTCTGAGTTGTTTTTTATCAACTCACCATTTCTCATTAACACTCTGGAGCTTATTATTAGCTTCAAAGATGAGATGATGGGAACCTGACATACTGGCTGACTTCACTGTTGTTCAAAGACCCTTCCACTGCAGAAGAATCTGTCCAAAACCAGGGACAGCTTTACTCTTTCTGTTAATTTGAAAGTTTGAAAGTCAATGAGAAGACAATACCAATGCTTGCAAGTCAGAGGAAATTAGTCCTTTTTCCTTAAATTATGTTTCTAGTTTTACTATGCTGTTAAAATACTTGCTACAAATTTGTTGTTATTAGTTGATTTTGTTATTGCCTTGGACTTCAACAGCTATCCTGCAATCACAAAAATGGAGGTTGTCAAGGAGAACTGATTTTCTGCTAAACTACAGGCTATTTATCATTCTTGCCCTGTATCTCTGTGTATTTGCTGAGACATAGGTACATCAGTCATCTGTCATGTGCTGGTTTGCAGCTAGATCTGGATTGTCCCTTTTTATTTTCATTCCATGCACAAGGATGAAAGGACAAGGCAGCAGTGACTTTAGCTTTGCCCTGAGGTGTTGCCAGGGCACAATTCAGAAGTAATACCAAGTTCTGCAATCCAGTAAAATTTCCATGTCCTTCACTTCTGAGCTATGTGCTTTGTCTCAAGTCTTGGCAAGCTAGTTAAGGTTTAAGGTTCATTTAAAATTTGATTTATTTCAGGCACTCTCAAGAGTTTTATTAATACTAAGTGCAGTGGGAAGCTCTGTGATTATCATTTATATGATCAGATAAGATAAATAATAGGCAGATAGCGGTTTATGCAGGGATAGGAGGAAATACTTCTTAAATAAGGTGCTTACAATCACATCATCATCATAGACATTAAGAAGTTATTCACATTTGGAATATTTCAAACACATTGCACAGAAATGAATTTTGATGACCAGTAGTACAATTAAAATGTAGACTGAAACACTGTGAAAATGAAAACTGTGAAAATATCTATGAGCTTTCACCTGTCTATATTATTTCTACATTCTATTTATTAAGTTTTATTCATCTGCTTCCGTTAATCCTATGTGGCCCTAAAACTGCTTCATAAGGCACCGATTTTTTGCACAATCAAGTAACTTCTCTGACTTGATGTGGATTGAAAGTGAACAAGTGGCTGTTGTAAAACTGAAAGTGACAAAAAGAGGAGGAGTATCTATAACCAACTAAGCTTCACCATGATGTTTCCTAATGTATTTAACAGTAGTTTTAAGAATTTTTTTATAACTAGAATTTTCCAGTTGTTTATAATGTCAGATGCTGAAGCTTTTCGAGTGGCAATCCTAGTCTTCTTCACTGAAAAAAAAAATACAACCCAAAACAAAGAAACCTCGCAAGCCTATTTTATGCTCTGCTATGTCTCAAAGAAGCTGTCAGGTAATAGCATAGAAAGTTTCTGGCTATTGAACCTATAGTCTGTTGGGAGTCTGGGTATTGACATGAAAACTATTTTCAATATCATCCTGGAAGACAAATTATTATTTGCCTGATTTTGCTGGATGAACGGGTTAACTTTTTTTAGACATAAAATTTTACTCCAAAACATTTAGAAAAAAAAACAGCAAGCACAGCCTTAGCAAAACTAAGATATGATTTCCCTCACTTACTTCTTTAATAGACACATCAATCTCTCTTGTCATGGTTTTGTTGCTATACATATAGAGCAAACCTCTTTTTTATTCAGACTGATTTACTTTTATTCTAGATTGAGGAAAACCAACAAACAAGAAAACAACAAAAGAGGAATTGTAATATCTTGTTTCCCACCTGAATTGCTAACTGGGAGCTCTTTCAGCAGGGAGCATGCAATGCTTAAAGATACAGTAAACCCTGAATATTTGTTTTCTTGTGCTATTTATAAGCTTCTCACTCCTAATTTTTTTTTCAATCCCATCTAGTACATGAAGAATTATCACAGTCTTCCATTCTATATAACATATTGTATGTGAGTCCTGCACCTCCAGCCAGTTTAAATATCCTGATAAACTAAGGTGCAGCCAAGAGTTATCACAGATAATGTTGCCAAGAGTTATCACAGATAATGTTGCCCTGGACATAGATATGATGCCTTGAGAGTAATTATGGTTTTATTCTGAGCAGTTTGACTCTAGTCTTTTTACCTTTTCTCTAGATTTAATAGCTCACAAATCCTTTTTCTCCTTATTTGATCTCTCCTTCAGAGAACCTGCTGCTAAACAATGCTAATACAAAATAATGGCTTCTTGGAAACTCCTGCCTTGCGCTTCTCATGGCCTATTGCTTCTGACTTACTTTTTACACCTTTCTCATCAATGGACCTTTCTGATGGCTCTTAAAATTTATGGGAACCTATAGAAATCTTCCCAAGTCCTATCAAAATGCTGATATTTATTTTTAACCCCTAAAATAAATTTAGAATTTAATGGTAGTTATGTAGGAATGTATGTATTAAGTAGAAAATATGATAAAACAGTTAATCCTCCTCAATGTCTGCATCTGTCTAGCATTTCCATATGAAAATAAAATTTTAAAGGTGTTTCTTTCTCTTTAGAGTGATTAATGGGATATAATATTTTTTAGTGATTTAATGGCATCATGGCCACTGTCGACAAGTTTATGAATATGCTCAAAATTAAAAACAACTATTACTGCAGGGCATCTTATATAGTAAGTATTTTCACCTAGTTCTTAATATTTTTCCTTCTTCCTTATTTATCCCAAGTATACAAAGGCATTTTAAGCTTTAACTACACGGCAGCCAATACTGAAAAAAAAGAAGGAAAAAAATTCACGAGCAATTTGATTTTAGCCTGATGTAATAAATTTCTAATCTTTAAATTTTTGTGCATGTATTTACTATGCAAAGTTATTTTCCAGAGCAGTATTTTCAGACTAAACATGGGAATTTTTCTTCAGAAAAAAATAATAGAAATTTCAGTGTGAGGACTTCAAATTCTGATTTGCACACATTAAAAAGGCAAAAAATATTGATTTCTGAACACAGGAAATTTCACTGCATTTCACAATAATGATAATAGAATCAGCAGACAGGAAGGACTGTGACTTATTTCCCAGATGTCTCTGAAAATTCTCTGATCCAGCCTTTTCAGTTATGATTCTTCCATGCTTCATAACTGACACTTCAACACTCAGTTAAATTTTGATTTATACTGGGCAAAACACACAGACACACACACATGTATATATAAACCCACATGAATCTCTACTGGTTTTGTTATTTAGAAGGAAAATATACTGCTTTTCTCCACCAGCATCTCAGGATATGTCAAGGTAGATGCATTACTGCGGCATAAACAGGTGTAAGGATCTTAATAAAGATATTTTTCAAGATTGGTCTTCCAAAGCAATTAAATACTCTACTCCAGCTTTCAGAAAGGAGAATATAACTTCTCATTGCCCTAAAATCTACAGCTTGAGTAAGATACTTTACTGTCAAAAGAAAGTTTTAGATTAAGAAAAATATTGAGAAAATCTTCTTGCCTTCGTTCTATGAAATGGTGTGCCATTCTATTTAACAGTTAAACATACAGGCTTTCTGCAATTTTTTTTTTTTTAACTTTCCTTCAGCATATAAATCAGAGTTCAGTGCCTGAAGTTCTCATAAAACATCAGTTTTTCATAACATCTCCCACAGACTGTGCAGATTGGGTGCTTCAAACTCTGCTTAAATAATTGCAAAAGTCCCTGGATTGAGATTTGGACAACAGTAGCTTGCCCTACTGCTGTTGTCATGAGGATTTCCACCCATTAGCAAACATAGAGGAGGGATAGGAAGAGAACTAACAAAATGCCAACTTGCTTCCTGTGATATTTAATGTCATATTCAAAGGGCAGCAGATTTCTTGTCTGCACGCAAACTGTGGTAAAGCAGCTGCAAAAATCAGATATTGAGATTCACATTTCATAGTGATCCAGACACCTGTCAGTCACACTGCAATTCTGATATTTTGCTGTGATTTTGCTAGGTCTCCTCATGTTAACCCTTAAGACTAATAATAAATTTTAAAAATCCTTGAATAACAATAAGTTTTATAAAAATTCCATGAGATTACATATATTAATATGTTCTTCCCAAAATAGTAATATTTTAATAATTTAAAAATTTTCTGAAAGACCTAAAGATTTAATCACTGTAAAATATTAATTCCCACCTGAAGTTTTCATACAGTAATTTTTGTCACTGCTCTTTGTGTTAAGGGGTTTTTTTCTGATGTAAGTTTATTTTTTAGTAGATTATCCCATTCCTTATAAATTCAAATGAAGGAAACCAGTGATAAATCATTGGCAGCACTATGCAATATATTTTATGCTGCTTTGGAATTTCACTGCTTCTTCTGTTTAACCTTTCTGACTTTGTAACACAAATTTGACAGCAGACACATCCTTTCAGGAAGTGATACACCACTGCCATGATGCGAATTCCACAAAAATCTTTCCTGTTACAAGCTGGAAATAAGATAAAATGCCTATATACAGTAAACTTTTACAGAGTTCCCTAATGAAGCTGAAAGCAGCATGATTCTGAGGCTGTACACCCTTTGCATGAAAAATGCAAAACTCAGAATGTTCAGAGAGAGTAGCTACAATGTGTTGTGCTGTGCTCTGATTTTCTTACGGAACACATTTCATTTTATTTAATTTTGTTTTGTTCTATGCCTTTCCCCTTCCTTTTGTCATTTCTCTTGTTTAACGCCAGTGCATTTGCAACTTCACTAACCCTAGTTACCATTAGTCACCACTCAGAGCAGTAGAAGACAGACATGTATCAAGCAGGATAGCTTGGTCCCCAGTTGTTGCTGTTAGTAAATAATGCTGTCAGACTGCCTAGACATCCCAGTCATTTATATGGATTCCACAGAACTGCCTAAATGTACTTAAAAAAAGGTCATAAACCAAAATTGTAGTACAACAAATTTTCTTCACCTTTTTTTTTTTTTCTGATTTCATTATAAATTATTATGGAAAATAAGGCTGTGTGCTTCATTAAAGATATGTGCACTGTTTGAGAATAAGGTTTCTGACCTTAATGCTCAAACTCTTAGTGTACAGTTTATCTTGCAAAGATAGTATTCAATTTACTCTAATTTTATTTTCTTGCAGTTCACAAGTGTTTTCACTTTCTGTATCTACACCCCCACACCAGTTCCATGCGTCAGAAGTCACTAGAAGTGTAATAGTGTCACAGTTGGTTTTCTATCCTCTACTGTTAATATTTTCCTGTATTTCCAGAAACACTTCCACACTGCTCTATTTTTTTCCCCCACATATCACATATTCCATTGTTTCTTCCTTTCTTTCAGCTTCTTGAACTTTAGGTCTTTGCTTATTAAATGAAAAATGCCTCATTTTTCTTGCATTGCTCACACATTGGTTCAGAACTTAAGTGTCAACAACAAAGTAGAGAAGAAAACAAATTAGTTTTCAGTTCTGGATGACCTTATTTTCTGGTCATTCTGTTTCCTGACAGCAAATGAGGCTGACATCACTTACAATAAAAGAACTTATGATTCTGATTTTCTGTACAAGTAATCTTGGTTCCATAGGCAGATAGAATCTGATTCTGGAAACTAAAGGCTTGAAAGAAAGAATAGGTTTTAATTTTTAGAATTATTTTTCTAATTGTGATTTTTCAATTTGTTATACTTTCTAAAAAATTCTAAAACCTTCTCAAGTAGTAAAAAGGCTTTAAAATATTTTTGTTATAAATATCTATCTTGCTGACTCCCTTTTGTGAAAGATGAACAAGTAGATTTCTTCAATTGTATTAGTTCTCTGTTAGGAGAAAGAAGTGGAGTATACATGTGTTTTCTGGGCTGCAAAGCAGTTTTTGTGGCCTCCTGTGGATTTCCCTTCATGAAAAAATAGGTTGTGTTTTGGTTTTGATTTCTATTATTATTATTCCTGAGTCCATTCTTCTTTTCTAGTGTTGCTATTTTTCATCTTCTGTTCTGAAGCAATGGCAGATTGCTTTTCGGGGTTAGATAATATAATCAAATAGATCAGTGTCTTAAGGAATACTATAATCTCAAAAATCACTTCAGTTTGAAAACATTGTGCTTGCTCTTGCTATAATTTACAAGAAACATACTATATTTCTATAAAGAAAGGTGATGGGAGGATAATCTAATTTTTTTCAATGTGTTTACTGTATCCATTTCACAGCACTTTGCAGACAGTTTCAGTTTCTTGTGTAATGTCTGCTAGACAGAGTCCCCTGTTTCTTTGGTATAGGCAGGAATATTATTTTAGGTGGAAATCATCACTCTAAAATCACAAGAGGTGAAGGAGAGATTAACTACCATACACAATACTTGAAAATATATTTCTATACATTTTTTAGAAATAGCTACATTTCAGATTGATGGTGCCTTGCCAAGTAAGCTAATATTTTCAGAATATCCAGTGAGAATGTGTACTTCCCTGTTTTCTCTGTTAGCATATCTTGCATTTTTGCTTTAATTATTTAAATTATTAAAGATTTCTTCTTCCTCTGAACAACCTCAGCGTACATATATTTTCGTAATCAATCTTAAGATCAAATTCCTATAGAAATATAAAATTTAATATGCAATGTTCAAATTTTCACTTGCTTAATGTGCAGTACAAAATCAGGGGATACTTAAACATATAAAATTCTATTACTAAATCCTATCTTCTTCTCCTTCACAGTCAATCTAAATCCAAATAATTTTAATAAAAATTTCAAAATTATTGCATCGCAATCCTTCTTTCCTTTCCTCTTTTTTGATCAAAAATGTTTCCAGTTCTCTATTTTTCTAAGTACTTACCGTTGAAATGCAAATTATGTTTTTTCTTATATAGAGATGAACCCGTCTTTTCCATGAATTCCACCATAACAAATTCATCTTTAGCTTCACGTGGCCTTCTACTGGGTTTCCAACCTATGAGAGAATTGCAAACTTATCAAGAGTTCAGCATGGTGGACAGAGCCCTTATTCTGTGAGTTAGAAAGAACAGTGAAATGAAATGGAGAGAAAAACAATAGAAATGGGGAAGTGGCCCTACAAAGGCCTCACTGATAGATAGCAAACACTATATCACAAAATATAGGAAAGACATAAAGAGCTGATTTGACTGGAAAAGAGAAGGAATGTAGCACCTACTGTGAATTAGAAGCCAGTAGCTCTGCAGAAAGGCAGGGAACAGAGCTGAAAAGGATTTATCCCAAATTAGACCAAATCTAGTTCTTTTGGGCCATCTGAAAAAATCTGAACCAGGATGGCCTATGATTATGAATGATTTATTTTTAAAATTTATTTCTATGTTTATTTAAGAATTGAAGACATCATGGTCAAGACATCTGTACTTCAGCTGGGATGGTACTTTGGAATAAAAGAGTGCTGGAAAATATATGCTGAAAATTAAGTCAAACAAAACCATTTAATATTGCTTCTATCAGGATGTCTATAGTATTTGCTATAAACTCTCACTTTTGTTTATATGGAATTGAAAATAGCACTTTGGCGGTATTAAACATCTAAAGAAAATCTTTGGATATAGATATCCAAGCTAAAATTAAAAATGGGTTTAGTTCGTAGTTCTTGCACAGTTAGTGAAAAACTGAAACACTAGAGAAACTATGAGAACTATGAGAACTGTGAAACACTATTCACTTTAAATTAACTGCTCATAAAACAAAGGGTACACTTTAAGTCTCAAGCCTGATACAATCTGGCATGTCAGGTGTCATTGACACTCATGGAAATGCAGAGCACAAAAGCCTATATCTAGCTTTGCTTGTCTTATATATTTATAAGGAAAACCAATAAGTTCTGACTGGAAGGCCATGACAAAAAGATTGTTCAATGAGCAGTACAAGCACAAGGTGCTATTGACATTTTGTGAAATCATGATTTGCCACCTTCTATTTCTAATTATGTACAAAGATATTAAGCTTGGAGGGACACCGATGCCTTATGCATTTGATCTTCAATTAATAAAATATATTTTAAAGGAGTGATCTTTTGGTATTTCATCTGAAAAAAAAAAGAAGAATCAGTGAAAATGAAAACATTCTTGTTTCTCTTTCCTCTGCTGCATTGTCTCAGATGTGAGAAGTTTTCCTTAGATTTCACACATACTGATTTTCAGGCAGTTCTACAGTAAAACCCCAAACAAAACAAAACCAAATAAAAGAAAAAAACAAAGACACTCTATTCTCAAAAAAATGTATTAAATAAAACAATTTATAGATACATATAAAAATCATAAATTAATGGAAGATTTTTTTTTACATTGAATGGAAAGGGTAACTTATTGCAGTCTATGAATACAAGTCTTTTAGCTATGTAAGTAAAATTATATGGAAACACTAGACCTTCAATAGCTGTTTACATATAAGCTATCTCCTAATCTACTCTGTGTTAGAATTATGGGTTATACTCAAGTGGTATTTTGAGCATCTGAGAATTTTGAGATAAATTTAAGCTAGTTCAGACAGAAAGACTGACCCTGTTTAAAGTTATCTCCTCCTGTATTCTACATAAACACAAAAAAACTTGCATTTCTGGGCAGCATTCTAAAAGAAAGTCCTCCTGTTTTCCTTTGTTACAAACATTTTACACATGACTTTATTCAGACTAATCATTTTTTCATTCATGACAGTAATTTATAAAAGCAATGAAATACGTTTGTACACATCAATTTCCAAATTAAAAAATTTTCATAGAATGAACCTTGCGTTGTTTTATTGGTTTTATCTTTAATCTTGTTGATTAAAAATTACAGTTCACTGCTGTAATTACAACAGAATTAATTTCCTGGGGGCCATCCACTGTTTTTAATTCAGATATAAGACGGCACTGATTTTCCACTCAACCCCTGTGAAACTTGAAAAGTTCAGTGAGGGTAGGAGAATTTGCAGAGCCACGAAGATGAGAAGATTTTTGTATGCACTACAGCAGAATTAGGAACCCAGTTGAAGAGAGTTACCCATCTACAGATAAAACTCCAATATCTGATCAATGAATTCTGCATATTTTTAAGGATAAAAATTACCAACAATCACAGAGCAAGGTGAATCACATATGAACCCCACATGCTCTAAATTGGTAGTTTTCTGATGTTTGAGGTTTTCAGCTATTTAAAAGTACTAACATTACCTATGGTTTTCTCCTTTAAATACAGAAAACAGAAAAGTCAAATTTCATGCAACAGTATTTATTGAGAATGAAGTTCAGAATGTGTGAACTTATGATTGCAAATACAGCTCCAGGTCTTTCTTATTTTTCTGACACTTACAGTATACAGCTAATGGGAGTGGAGCTCTCAAAACACTTTTAATGATCAAAACTTTGGTTCATAGATTTTCCTTAAAAATCCATTCACTTACTGTTGATAGAAAACAGCCTTACATCTAATAAACATTTCTGCTTGTCTGGACAGCTCAACTATATAAACATTCAGAATGATCACAGCCAGCTGTCTCTCAGAAGTCAAAGCATTTCTCCTCTGAATCTTTAATTCAACCATTCAGAATCTTGGAATGCTTTTGTGTTGAAGAGAAGCCAGAATGCAACCAGAAACTTATATTTCAGTGCTTACTAAGATATAGTAAGAGGGTAAAGGTATTTCAAAATAAGATTATTTATTTCATAACACAGATAAAAAGGTACAGAAAGAATCAAATAAGGAAATAGAGAGCACTGGAAAAAAAGAGCATTGGAACTAAAATTTTATATCTCTCTCACTTAAAAAAAAATTCTCACTTTTTTCCTATTTTTTCCTTTCCAAATTGCAGCAACAAAATATAGATCTTATAAATGAACCCTAACGTTTTAAAATAATTGTCCAAGCAGTTAGATTTGCATTAGATTTGTTCATTATCTTGCCTAAAAGATAGCAGATCTGTGATTTACGTATACCTGAACTGTAGTGCTATTTTTTGAAGTTTGAAAGGAATGGTATCTCTTATTAAACTAATTTATAATGGTGAGGAAAGAAGTCAGCCAGGTGTTCAGGCACTTTGGCTTTCTTTTTCAGACATAAGGATTACAGAACAGAGTGTCCTGGTAAGTGCCCAGCACTTCCCCCAAAGCTGTGACAGGACACATGTAGGTCATCCTATTATGGAACAACAAACAAAGGACCCAGCACTGTCAGGGACATACTTTTTAAAAGAATAGGACCTCTCAGTGTAGTAGAGACACCAATTCCTCTGTGTTGTTTTATGAGGAAACAATTTTCATTCCTTCATCGCATGGGCCTATCTATACCTTGGTCTTATAGTTTATCCATTCTGGAACGAAATTAAAGTCTCATAAAATAGAGTAGCCATATACTAAATACATAATTACAATTCAGTGTGAAATATACTAGACTGTTATTAAGAAGTGATTGTTTTGTTTAATTGCTGATTCTAAAAGTAATATTAAACACATCCATTGGTATAACATTTATAGGCAAAATATTGTAAAGATATGTGCAAATAATATGCATTTAATAATTGTACAGCATCTTTACAGTTTTTTAATTTCATAAATCCTGATAAATATTTAATATTCTTTTTCTGAGTATATCATTGCCTCTATTAGCTCCACTAAGATAACTTGTTTCTCCAAATACTTGAGGTAACTGTACTCTTTGTATCCCTCCTTAAAAATACCCTGCTTATATTTTTATGATAGATTATCCTCATGCATAGTATAAAGAATTCTTGGATTAATGCTGAATGAATCTCACAATATAGAGACTGAGTTAATAGAGATTGAATAACTTCCTAAAATGTTAACGGTTACCTGCACTTTACAGAGAATACTCCAGCAGTGAACATAGTGACTAGAGACCTAACCTTCATAATATTATTTAGCCCTAGTTAGGAACCTGATTACAAATCTTTATTTCTTTGTTCATCCAGGAAATTCAAATATTGAGAGAAAATCAAAGTAAAAAGCTACATCAGAAACTTGCCTTCAATTTTCACAGAGATTGAGTCTGCATCCTAATCATGCTATACTGCTCTCCTCCCATTTCGTAAATGCTATAATTTAGAATTTAAAATAATATGTTCCCCTTTCATATCAAAACATGAAAATTTTAGGATGTCTAAACTAACAGTAAAACAGAAAGTCTGATAATAGTTGATTTTATTTTCACTACACTGTGAGTTGCTATTAAATTAAATTTGGTTATACAGGATTCTATCAGTAATCTTGATGAATTTTAGCTTGTGTCCCATATTCATGAACCATATTAAATGCAGATATGGCAGCTGCTCATTTGGCTGACATAATAGGAATTGAGTCATTGAATTCCACAACTAAGGGCAAAAGCTATTACATTACTAGCAAAATTGTCAACATGTTGTTACCAGGGGCTATGAGAAGTTATATCCTTTGCATAATGGCTCTGAAGGGTACTTACAGTGTAGTCTCACTAATAAAATCCCTACTTCCATTGTACAAACAAAGTTCAAAACATTGGAAAATAAATCTACAACAACTTTAATAGGAGCTTAGATGCCTAGTATGCACGTGGGAGCTTATGCACAGACATGTAAACTTACGGGTTTAAATTTGATGTTGAATTTCAAGCAGATTTTGTAACTCTGAATTCTCTAGGGCAGAAGAGAACTGTTGGCTTTACTGAGCATTCAGTGGCCCCTGTGAAGCTCTCTGAAACCATGAGATATTCCCTGCCCCAGCTGATAACATGAGAAGAGATCTCTGTTAGTCAAGCTGATGTGTTCTGTTATGTCTCTGAGGGGCTTTCAGAGCCAGCTCAATGAAATTCTGCTGTCAGTAGGTAATCTGCTGCAACAGAAACTAGATAGCACTTGTACAAGGAAGGTGAGGTCTTAATTTAAGGGAAAAGAAAAATAACCTTGTCTAGAAACTCAAACAAGGTTCTAAGAAGACAGGAATGTCTGATTTAATGAAACATGGGATATGGAAACAAAGTTTATGATACTGTGCTATATATCCTTGAGTTAGAAAAGATTGTCTCAAACCATTTCCTCTATTTTCAAAAAGTACCTCAACCTTTCCAAAGAGCCCCATCACTACAGATTTTTAGAAAGAGTGGTAGGAAATTTACTTTCTTTCTACAGAGCAGTAGACTACTAAGAGGTATTCAGGTGATAAAAAGTGCTTGTGGCAGACTGAGAATAAGCTGTATGTCTCAAGCAAACATAAAAATTGTTTCCTTCTCTTTGCTGTCTTTGTGCAATGGGATACCGCTATTTTCTTCAATTCAGGTGAATTCATCTTTTGGAAAGGGTCCTCTGGGGTTTTTTTTTTCACTGTTTTGACAAGTTATTTTACCATTTCAAGAAACTGATTTTAGATAAAAATAGGACCTATGCAGTAACATAGTCAACATAGGTTGCCTGCCCCCTCCCATACTGACACCTCAGTAATATTTGAACTCATTGATTAATGATGCCTAATTTCAGAGAGAAGTAGAGATCTTAATGTCTTAATGTCCTTTTGCTTGTTGTTGGCTAAGTATCTATGGGTGCCTTCCTGCTTATTTGCTGAAAGGCACCACCAGCTGTGAGCCCTTGAACATCCAAGCTAATACATCTATTTTCTTTCTCTGCAGTTAGGAATTTCCATAAATGCTTCTGGGATCTTTTCCTAACCTTTCCTTATTCTTTTTTTTTTTTTTTTTTTTTTTGCCTTCTCTTTGTTATATTACCACAGTGTCAAGTTTAAGAAGTAGAAAAAAAATCTATTAAGGATGTGGACTCAAGTATACAAGTAACTTGAATTAAAAATAGTTTCACTTTGAACTAGTATAAATTAGAAACCTTAATTTGAAATCCATAAATATGAAAAGAATAACTAAATTTTGAAAATAGGTGAGAAACTGTTAACATTTTATTACTAATGAATACTTCTAAATAGAGAGGAACTGCAGCTCAGTCCTCAGAGCTGAAGTAGAGCTGGCAGGAAACAAACAGTTTAGGCAGATTTTTGTCTGCAGTTCGAGAATGTTTGATATGAAAATTGCTGGAAAAGGCAGTAAAAATAGGATCCCTTTAGGCCATTTGTGAGTCCTCAAAAACAGCAATGGGATACATGTCTTATAGGCAATACCATTTATGAATGACTTCTATGGGAACTATTCATAAATAAAATGAGTAGAGTTCAAAATAAAAATGATGAAACTGATACTTTTTCTCACTGAACTTGCCAATTGGAAGGAAGAATCAGCTAGTGGGCCATCTCTAATACAGAGGTAACTGTTAATGAGAATAAATATATTGGGAGCTTTTTGGAGGTTTTAAGTGCCAATAGATAATCTGCAGTTCTCCTTAACTTAAGGGAAAAAAGGATTCAAGTCGATGGGGAAAAAGGTCTTGAAAACGTTGCACTCTGTTCGTTGATTTAAATTCTCAGATAACCATGCTAGAAAAGGAAAACTGGCACAATAGAAAATAAAAAATACAACCTCAAGAGGGCAAGCATTTATCCTTAACATTAATCAGAAAGCATGGATAAGAAATTTTCAACAATAAAATAAAATATAGAGCTATTGAAAAATCAAATGAAGCCTAAGAGTTTACAGTAGTAACCCTATTTCTTTTATAATAACATTTGAAAGCTACTCTGTGCCTAAATATGATAAATGATTCTTTGTAAGTTACAAAATTTCAGTGTCCACATGCAAAAGCCTAGAGGGACAGTAGTAGAGGAAGAGATAGAGCTTTTATGCTGTGTGCAAATCTCATGCAAAATATAAAGTAAGGATTTAAAACCTTCTAAGAAAAGGTTTTAGAAAGAAAAGTGTTTCTTTCTACTTTTTCGCACATTATGGAAAGGCAGAACTTTGAAGAATTAAACCAGCACAGAGCAAAAAAAATGAGCAATATAATCAACTGGTTTCAAAAACAATTTTGAGATTTTTTCTAGTCAATAAAAATAAAGATAATCTATGGGAAAAAAATATAGAAGCCTGAAGGAAAGTAACAAATATGGCTGTAGATTTGAAGATCATTATTGTCATTGAGAGAGGAAGTAATTGTCAAAAGATCTTCTACAATGTAATTTTCAAAATCTGTTTATTTCCAAAGGTATTGCTCCATCTTTGTTGACTTGTTTACAGAAACGTTCTCCCCTTGAAGAAAAGGAAGGGAAATTGCATTATTGTGTATATATATATGTATACTATATATATATGCGTATGTATGTATGCCTATACATGTGTGCACACACATATCTGTACAAATGTATTAAAAACGTTGTATTATATTGCAATAATTTAGAATTTACCCATAACAAATTTGACTATTGGCCATTATATCCCTATACTTCTATTGAATATGTCATGTTAATACATAAATACTTAAATATATATTTAAGTATTTATGTATTAACATAGATAATTAAAAGACTGACTTTTGCTCTACCCTCCAATACACAGTATGAGATTTTTATGGAACATCAGCATGGGGGGAATTTATATTTCAATGTAAATTCCATGCAACTAGTAAAAGGTCATCTTTCTTGTTACCAAAATAAAAATATACTCCCTATGTCACATTCAATAGGACATAATGTACACCAAAATGCCATTTTAAGTTTAATACCACCATTTCCCACTCCCTACCCCAAAATAAAAAAAAATGCAAAAGGGAAAACAAAAAAACAAAGGTAAAGAAATAAGACAGTCAAGAGAATAAAAGAAAAGAGGAAACAAGATAAAAGAAGAAGTAAAATGACATTAAAAAACGAAGAAGAAAGAAAAATCCTCAGTCCTGAGCCTCAACCAGGAAAAAATTATTTTCAAGTAGCTTAAATCGCAGCTGGCTCAAAAAATCTGGCAGAGTTTCCTGGGGAGAAGAGAGCTTTCTTAATTTTTTTTTTTGTATATTTATTTAACTGATAAAGCAGTTACTTCTGAAAATTTTTCCTTGCTTTCAAAAGTCAGCATCTCTACATTTGGTTTATTTAAGTATTTTCAAGTATTACTACTAATCCTCCCATGGCTATGGAAAATAATACTTTTTTTACTGATGGATTAACAAAGTATATCTACAATATTACTAGTTGGCCTTTAATTGTCCCATGGTGGGTAACACAGTAATGATTCTTTTCACTTATATTATTGAGTATGTTAACCAGTTGTAATGGCTTTGCTGCATTACAGAATATGTTCAAATGCAAGACATTATAGTTGTATATTCTTTGGACATTAACTGCTGTGCCACCTTTTGTATTGTGCTCAGCTCACATACAAGACAATGAGCAAAAATTTCACCCTGAAATGAGTAAAGCTTAGTGGATTTCTTAGTGGGTTTCTACCTTTCTGTTCCTGGTCACACATTAATATCTTGGACCACTGAAACAAACAGGATTCACAAAGATGACTCCAGAATCTAGAGGATCTGAAAATAACGACACATTTACAAAATCTGAATGAACAATGACTGCATGCACTTTGTGAAAACTTAACGACACGTGTTAACATTAAAAGCCGAGACATTGGCACTTATGAAATTAGATCTTCCCACTTTGCAGACACAGGAAAACTAAAATTGTGATGTCCTCAGACCAATTAAACCACGAGGTTATTCCAGCCAAAGTCATCTCTGCAAAGCCCCACCACTTTGTGCTAGAGTCAGAAATCCGACCATAGTACAGACCTGAGGGTGTATGAGCAGAGACTTGTGCCCTTTGAAATCTAATGCAGTCCTCCAGCTACAGATGTCTGCTCTCCCTCTTGGCAGGCTGCACCACCTGGAAGCTGGGAGGAAACAACCATGGCAGTCAAATAAAACTCCAGGGCATGGCACGAGTCAGGGTGAATGGTCCAGCTGCCATCAGGTGTCGGTGCTGCAATATTTCTGTGAGCCACAGTCAGTTCACGCAACACAACCAGACATGCTGAAACACTGACAGTAAGATTTTTAGAAGATTAAAATAATTACTGTTTTAATACTGTGGCTGTTACTGGTATTATTTCTTCCAAAGAAGGGAGCTACAGAAAAGTGCCATTAAGAGGTTCTTGCCAGAATCTTGAAATTTACTGCTGCACTATGCGTATGCATCCCTGATATTATGCCATTGTCTGCTGGATTGGGTTTGGATCTGGTACTGTTCATTGAAATTCCATTTTTGCTTTTAGTGGTACTGTGGCACCACTTGGAAACCACTTTCTTAGGTCACAAATCTCAGAAACCAGAAAGCTGACACTAAGATCGTGGAGTTTTTTTTTTTAAAAAAAGAATCAAACCAAGTGTTTAGCTTTTTCATCAAGTCAAAAACTGTTAGCAGCTTTTCTTCCTTTGCTGTATTCTCTTTTTATATATTTACAGCCCTATGTGGTCTGCTGAACAAGGGAACATGCTGCAACAAATCTCAACTGTAAAAATGTCTTTTCTCAGAGCTGGTTGGGACATTTTGGCTGCTGACACAATTTTATCTGTCTTTCCCTGCTCTCTTCCTCCTTCATTTAAATAATATGATAAATGAATATAAATAAAAATGTAAGTCTCCTGTTATACCTTATTATGTTGTTAGCAGTGACAAATATCTACTTTCTCAAAGGCTTCCTTTTAGCATCTTGCTGAGATTTTCTGAAATAAGGTGGTTTCCTTCACTCTCATAGAAACTTTGGAATTTTGTGTCCTGTTACAACTCTTTAACTGACTTTTTTTCTGACTATATTGTTGCTTAAATAGTGCATATATATATATACATATTTCTAGAAATGCTACATTAATAGCATTTACACATGTATCAGGTATTATACCTGATTTGCAAGTAGCTTATTGTAGTGCCTTGTATCAAATCAAGTTTTAGTGCCTTTTCTGCTGAGCAGGGACTGAATGAGGCTAAGACTGTTCAGATCCCTCGGCTTCGAGTAATTCCTATATAAGCCACCATACGGCATATGTTCTGCTATGTGCTCACTGCATGGGAAAAGCAACCAAGCATCCATCCTCAGTGAATAAAGAGTGGCACTAGTTACACAGCATGAAATTTTCAGGCCTGAAAAGCTCTGGCAAAGAAAAAATAGTGTTTATGGTGGAACAAAGTAGCCAAGCACATAAAAAAGAGAAAGGCTCATTTGTCACATGTCTCCATTATTGACATCTTGTGTCAGGTCAAAAACCAGGAGAACTTCTTGCATTGACAAATGAGTAATGACAGTGTACAGCAATCTTGATGCTGGGGGGGAGAAAAAAAACAATCAAAAAACCAAACCCATCAAAAAACTCCAAACCCAACAGCTAAAGGCATGCACAGGAATTTGAAACCTTTAAAATTTCTCTTGGAAGTTCTAGGCTTTTCTCTTACACGAGTTGAGCTACAGATTAAACTATAGCTAGACTACTTATCCTGCTCTGAGCCTTAAATGTCACTTGTAGGTAGAATTTGTTTGCAAATTAAACAGGAAAAAAACTGAAAAATTAAGACTCTCCTATCCCTCTCTGTCTTCTAACTATCAAACAGAAAACTAATTCTGCAGGTTAAGTGCAAACAGTAGGTAACTTTTAAATCAGCATGCTCTTATCTTCTCATCCCATGCTGACCTGTACATCATCAATTTTATGTCTGCATCTTTATTTGAAGACATTTAAAACTTTCTCCCTATTTTATATAGACAGTGTTGATGACAACAAGTTTGAATCATGTCAAGAAACCAAAAACATTAAATATATGAATCTCTACGCCAAACTCTAGACAAATTTTTCTCTTACCTTGAACATGTGGGAGTAAGCCTTGGAAAGTGCCCAGTTTTCACCTCCATGTTTTGATTTTGCCTATTATGTGATAAACAAATTTAAAGTGTAAAACTTTAAATTAGTGTTTTCCCATATATACATAGGAAATTGAAAACCAAACAATTTCAAAATTAAAATTACCTGTCTTGATCATAACTCTTTATATTTCCAGTTAATTTCTGCTGAATAATGTTGGTCCCCCTGCTTTTACAACACTTAACAAAAAGAAATCTTGTTAAATCTATAAAATAAACTAATAGAGAAACAGTTATATATTGCTTCAGTCCCAGACAAAAATTCTGGCTTTAAATTGTATCCTTCTTCTCCAGTGTCTGTGCTATAGGGAGATATTGGTATGATTTATATTTATTCTGAGCATGTGTATCCACTTGAAAGACTGCCTATGAGGGATGCTTAAGCTGTGTGGAAGGCACAGATTAAATCACATCAGTACTGCTGAGTTCAAAAGCAAGGATCTTCATGTGGTTTTTCTGCTGTCTAGTCTCATGCTGATTCAGAAATATTTTCATAATTTTACAATCTCTTCTGGTCTCATGTTACTCTCATGGATTTTTCAGGACAGGTTACTAATTAAGAAAAGTCAGTGTCAGAAAGTAGAATACTGACATATAAATGGTTTTATTAAAATTATTTTTGTAGAGAATTAAAGATAAGCTCAAGCAAATTACATAACATGCAAGGTATTATAATGAAGTACTTTAAGTTGTAGATGGATCTGTAACTCTTTCCTCTTCATTAAAAAAAAATTAATGAAGCTTAGAGTAGATTATTACTCAAAATTCTGAGAATATCAACTATGCTAAATTATTCAATTTACTTTTACCATGTAATTGTCATTCTTTTAATTATGGAATGAAAATAAATCTATGAAAAGTCAACCTTCAAACTTTTCATAGTTATCTTCATATTGACACTTCTTTATATTTCAATTTCTTCACATATATGTTGATTCTTATCTTATTTACAATGATGATAAAATTCAAGGCTTTTACCTGTACATTCAAATGAAAGTAAAATATTATTTTGCTCCTTCAAAGAAAAAATTCTTTTCCTTTCTTTTCCTTTTCTCTTCCTTTTTAAAATTTAGTTTTAATATTTCTGAATCTTGTGTGTTATTCAATCATGCTGGACGATCTAAGGGCTGTCATACTCCTTACAAACCTCTGATAAGATTAGTGAAGTGCTACAAAAAAAGTCTCAGCAATTTCAATATGTGCAATATTTCTCATCTTAAGAATTTTATTACAAAGGTCAGTACTGACTAAATAACTTGTGGAAATAAGGTGTTAATAGAAGTGCACATGACTGCAGCAGCTCGGCCAAATCTAAGACTATGGAAAATCTGAGGGATAGCAATGACAGTCTGAAGGACGGACAAGGGAGTTATTTTTAGTGTTACACTTGTAAGTCTGAAATCATTCTTTGTTCTCAAATCTCAGTGTCTAACCTATGTTAATATGTAAGATCTTTTATAATGAAAAATCTGAATATTAAGAGAAAATCAGATATGAAAAATAGAGGGATACTGCCATATGCAAACACTGCAAATTGCAAGATACACGGTCTCAGAGAGAAAAGATAAGTGTTTTCGGAATTTTGGATTTAGAAAAGGTGAACCTTTCTGTTTTCCAGTTAAAAACTTAGGAGATCACAACCACTTTTGATGATTTGTGGATGGTCCAAACCCTGAGTACTGAAGCAAAATACTTGCCTGTGTCTATACTTCATTCTTTGTGGTCACTATTTTTTGATATACTATGGCCAATACATGAAAGATAAATAGGCAATTAATAGTTTTAAATGTCACGAGAAAAAGAAAATATTACTAAAAGTCCCAAGTGAAGAATCAGAGATCTTTGGTGACTTCAAAGTAAAATAGAATGCAAAAGACACTATAATAAAGTTTATAGCTATATTGAAAAAAAACCAAACCTGATTGTGTGAAATAAAAATTTAAGTGTCAGGTATCTAATCTGTATTTCCACATATCTATGTATATGAAAATAATAAATGGACAGAAATTTTCTGGTTTTGGATGGGATATTAGATGTAAAAAGATGTCTTTCATACAAGATACCAGAAAAAGTTTAAAAACTAGATGGGAAATAGAGAGTATTTTGCATACAAAATACATTCTAAAAACAGAAAAGATGAATAAGCACTGTAAACAGCAGACACCATGGCCTGAACTACAATTGATTACTTCTGGCAGATTTACCCTTAGTCAGTTATTATATCAGCTTCCATCTATAAATACCTGCTCTTTTCTCTACAAAAATACCATTTAGCTCAAGGAATTCCCAAACACAAGCTATATGCCCGGCCCTATTTCAGCTGCTGTAAAACAGGGACTTCTCTGGGGTAATTGCTTCAGCTGCCTTGTGCCACACAACAAATTTAGGAGGAGAAGTAAAGTACAGTAGTGAACATAACTGCAGCAGCTTAGTGGTATTTCCAGAGTTGATGGGAAAGCTCACCAGCTTGGTGCCAGGACCTCTCCACACAAACAATGCTCATTTAGTAATTACAGATTTCTGATCCATTTTTATGAACTTTTATAACAGCGACTGCAAGCTGACTCCTGTGTTTGGATAACCCCTTGGCAAGGCATTTTGCAAAGACAGCCAATCCTCATAATGAAGAAATCTGAATAGCAGGTCACTTGTTCAATGACTAGGAGAGACCTCTTTTATGACTGGAAACAACCTTCTAGTAGCTGAAGAGTGCTGACAATGGGGCTAGAGGGCATGTAATGATAGGACAAGGGGTAATGGCTCCAAACTGGAGTAGAGAAGGTTTAGATTAGATATTGTGTTGACTGCAAGGGTGGTGAGTCACTGGGACAGGTGGCCCAGAGAGGCTGTAAAAGCCCCATCTATGGAAGAGCTCAAGGCCAGGCTGGATGGGGCTCTGAGTGACCTGGTCTGGTGGAAGGTGTCCTTGCCCCTGGCAGAGGAGTTGGAATGAGATGATCTTTAAGGTCCCTTCCAACCCAAACCATTCTGGGATTCATGGAATACTCTATATTGAAATGCATAAAACATGTCCTTACAATTAAGGAGTTTAAATATGGTTAAGAGAAAGTGGGGGGGGAAAAAAAGCTCACAGTAATTGAATAATAACCAGATACAGGCTTTCACGTCTGAGGAGTTACTCTGAAATATTAGCAGGAACCACTTAAATAAGGAAATTTTGAAAGTATATGATTTACAGGAAAATTATTTAAAAAAAAACTTTTCAAGAAGTAAAAATTCTTTAGAATATCTATGAATTTATTCTGCTGACATAGTAAAGATCTAGAAAAACTGTATGCAAATGCATATCTCAGAGGTACCTTGCATACTTGAGTAGAAAATGTATTGTACATAATATTTACAACAGAATGCCTTAAATCACAGCTGCTCAATCCAGTTCACAGATAGACTATTATATTACCCAGAATCCTGATGTAGCATCAAGACATAATTCTTGTGTGTTATTTGAGTGGGATATCATGCTGTTCACACTCTATTGCAATTGATGATGACAGTCATGAGACAGTGCTATATTTGATTTAGACTATTTATTGAACTTGAAGATTTAGCTTGAATCTCCTGTCCAGTTTTTATAATCTTTTTAAGTGTAGAGCTCCTGGATATTGAACCCCTTATAATTATGAAAACAGTGTGACTCTAATAAGCTTGAAGATTAACATGTTAGATGAGTAAAAGAAGGATGTCATGGACCCAAATTTTAAAGAGAAGGAATACGAAAATCAGTATGTTAGTTTACCTTTGGGCAGGGGTCAAAACAGAGTTTTTTCAGCCTTTTTTGTAATTAATGAATTTTTGTTCTAATTTTTTTAGAAACAAGTGAATGACTCATTGGGGATTTACATTGGTCTTTGAGTAATGTCATGACAAAAGTACTCTCTTTCAGAGGATCAGGTGGAGCTGACAGAACAGCTAATCTCTAAATGAAAGCCATATATTTCAATCATCTATTTTAGAAATTATCATAGTTTGAAAAAACACATGCAAGTTCTTTGAAAATATGAGTCATTGGGAACTTGATGGTTCATGTTAAAATATATTGAACACATATAGGACACTTATTGATATCTTGGTGTCAATCTCACACAAATATCTCTTTTATGTCCAACTAGTTATGCAGATGAGAAAGACTGGAATTACTCAAAATCTAATGAGTTAGTCATAAAAAGATTAGTTTTCAAAGTCTTTCAAAGGTTCCTTCTGAAAAGTCTTCAAGAATTTATAACATCAATCAACAAGAAAGATAGTTACAAATTAATAAATGTCCACATGCAAGATACAAAGACCAGAAAAAACTTCAGAGTATTTAATCAATGCTTATGCATAAAATGCATCACCAAAAGAATATCAAAATTCTGTACTGAAAACTGAGATTTATAATAAATGTCTGTGTGATCCAGAATAAGTTGTGAATGCTGATGTCTAAGTATTTTCTAATAATGAAAAAAATATTTGGAATAATGCAATATTTAACTTATTTTTTAAACCCTGCATACACAAGAATGTTATTAAAGCTATCTCATGATACTACTGATACCTAAAAATCAAGCCAATTGAAAGAAACACATGAAAAACCTTTAAAAATTTTGGCTATAGACACAGAGAGATAGCATAGACTTATTCAGTCATTGAGTCCCAGAAAACATGTTTTGGAGTTATTCTCCACAGATTTTTTTCTTTAAAATATTGTTGAGAGCTAAACAATAGTAACAATGAAGAATGTTAAGAATGTTTTTGAAGGAACTTGTAAAGTACCACAGTATCACTTACATATTGTGGCCATACCTAAAATCCATATTTATGCAGGCAGATCACCTACAAAAGACAATGTAGTAGAACAAACAGGGAACAGAGAAGGGCAAGACAGATTATTAAAAGTATAGTAAAGCTTTCACAAGAGGAGATTTTTTAAACTGGAACATAATGAGGCTTTCAGAGAGGCATGTAAAACTATGCTAATCAGGAAAAGGTGAATAAGGAATGATTACTTTCTGTTTCTCATAACAGAGGAGCTAGGGGGGGAAAAAGATAATTTTGTCAGTGGTTTAGAAACAAGCAAAAGGGTTTTTTATCTTTTTCTACATTAAAAAAATTAGAAAAATAATTAATAGGGAATACTTCCAGGAACATAAATATTATTGTCCAGAAGGAACACCAAAGTTCCTAAATGATCAGTCAAGAAAAGTCAGATAAGTGACCTCTCTAGAATTCCTCTCAGCTTTGTTTTAACCTTGAACAGTATTTTTCTGGACTGATAAAAATTACCTTGGGTATCATCATAAATCCTCTTCCAACACTTTTTCCTATCTCCATCTCACTGGTAACATTTTTTACTTAGGAATACTAATATTACACATGGTTACACATGCTTGTTTGAGAATTCTGCTTACTCAAAAAGTGCAAATCAGATAAGGAAGGGAAAACTAAGTGTCCACCATTCCAAAATGCACACCCTACATTTAATTTCTAGATCTGGAAAACAGCAAAGTCAGGTCTCACTGAAACCTGTTATGACGTTATGGGTTATGACGCAGATTCATATAGAGCGTGTAGTAGAGTTGGGAAGGGCCACTGAGACCATCTAGTTCATCTCCCTGCTAAATCAGGGATTATGTTTAAGTGCCTTATGCACACAATTAGAAATCTGGATCTACAAGGCTTGCAAAGAGAATCTAAATTTCCTATTCCCCAGGATTCAAAATACTTTTATGATAACTGTGTATGACGTAGAATACAACTTTGCACATTCATGAGGTGTTAAATTGTCACAAGCACATTTATTTCCAAAATATTATATAACTTTTTACTGGCTAAGGAATAAATTTCATTGCCTTTTATGTAGCAAATTAAATTTCAATCAGTAAACTGAGTCAAGAAGAGCTAGCATTCAGTGTGGTACCTTTTTCTATCTGTATAAGCTGCATCATACAAAGAATTTCTGTGAAACCTGAACTGAATAAAAGGTACAGGAATTGTTCTGTTATCGCAACAGAGAGCATATGAAATTGGAGATTTTTAAAACTACTCTCTCATTACAAAGGTAAGGTGGTCCTTTCATGATAAAAGCAGAATTCAATGAGCTTCATAATACAGCTTTGCAAAATTTGTGGCAAATTACAGGAAATTATCTAAATTTTGATAGGATGGCATTGCCATATACAGAAGAGAATAATATTAATGTTCTTTTCATGGTCCGTCTCTAGACATGATAAAAAGTGGGATAAAAGCAAGAATTAGCTGTGGACATATTGAAAAATCATCATTACTATCTCACATTTTTCATGCAGAGGAAGCTCTTTTCTGTGCTCTACCTCGCCCCCTTTATTCCCTCTAGCAGGCAGCCTCAAATCCACCAGTTGCACATTAATTCATTACCATTTTCACCTGTGGCAGTTTTTTGCTCAAATTTCAATAAGTCCTGACTAAACATAAAGAGATGACATTTGGCACCAAAAAAGCACAAAGGTTCGTTCAAAATGAGCATCCTCTCCTGATAAACATCGGAAGATCACAGTGACCTGAAGACTGATAAAGCTCAAAACACTTGGACTTAAAAAGGAAACTGAAAAATATAAAAATTTGCATCAAATATTTCTTTGATGTAGAATAATCTTTGTGGATTTTTTTTTTCATTGCTATTCTGCCACTTACCCTGGGCATTACATTACTTTTATAGTAAACGGAGAGTCAGATGTAGCGGGCATGTCACAGGATATTTTGCAGTATGTGTTGCAAAATTACTTTCTGTATAGAGAAAATAGTTACATTTGATGTAATAATCCTTCTTTTCTAGAACAGAACAGTTCCCTTGAGTATGAAGGAGATTCTCTGTTAGACAACGATTATGAAGCTGACTCAGGTTTTTCTGTTTTATCAACATAAATTAAGGTTTTATAGTTCATAAACTACTGGAAATAGTATTTTTATTTAATTTTAGATTTCCCCACAAATATGGGAATACCAATATTGGGAATTATATTTCCCTAAATTCTAACTTGTCTTAAAACATTTGTGCAAAGGTGTGGTAAAATAAAAATAACTCTCTTGAAAACCTGGACATGAAATAGAAAATGGATGTGTTTTTGGAAAGTAAATTCCCTGTACAGCACTGAGACCAACATTGGAAGGCTTTTGGCGTATTTAAAAATAATATTAAGGTGAAAGTTGCATGTTAAGGTGAAATCAGTATGTTAGAACAACACAGGTGATGAAGTGAAGAGAAAACAGACAAGCAAAATTGGGCCATTCTGCTCTTTCCCCCCTTTAGCGGAAGCACTGATGAACTGATGACTGCTCATAAATATCTGCAATACAGTTGGTCCCAGGACCGAGTATGACAGCTTTCAATAAAACATTCATTGTGATGCTTTGAGGTCTTCAGAGGTACATAAAAGAGTCCCAAACTGCACATTACATGCAGTTCTCCATTATACGCTGCACAAAATGTCCTTGACATTCAAGGGTTTGCCATACATATTTTAACATGCATCACTCCAGGGTGTATTTGAAAATACCCTCCACTTGCCTTTAATAATAATGACTTGTCAAGTAGAATCCAGATCTTGGTTAATCTAACATAATACGGGCTTGATGGTTTTTATTAACTGTCAAATGGAGCCCAATAGCCGTCAGAAACATTTTCCCCTTCTGTCACGCATTTGTTCCCAGTGTGTTTCATTTTTGACCACTGATGTAAAAGGTTAATAAAGTGCAGCATTAATGTCATTAATATTCAATATGCATGGCAAGTGAATAGTTTTGCAGATCTTTTATTTTAAAGATGTCGGGATATTAATGTGGCTATTCTGCAACCTTGCAGAAGTGTACCTTCCATGCTGCATACATTTGCAATTTGTCTGTAAAGACTCTGCTACATTAGACTCTGAACTTCTATAAAAATGCACGTGACTCCTTCATAAATCTGAAGGGTTTATCTTGCTTCCAGGTCTACCATTTTCTCTTCTTTTTTTATTCTTGCTCTCACAAATTATGAATAATCTAATATTCTTTCATAAATGCTTTATCCTATGTCAATCATAAAATGATCAGAGAAAGCAAAGAGAAGGTCAGATTTTCAAATATCTATCTACTGTCAGTATGAGGCTGGCTATCAATGCTTGTTTTTCTCCAGAGTGTTATGCTTCTCAAATAAAGAAACTAAGCCCAACCCCCTTAAGACTATAAACAAATTGCCTGAGCAGCAGCCAAACTAATTAAAAATTCTAAAAGTTATAAGACCAGAGATACAGCTAATGTAGCTATCATAGATTGGTTGTACAATGGAACAAAAATATTCTACCGAAAACTGCTCTGCCTTGATGTTAGGGACACTGTCAAATAAATTTGATTAAAAAAAAATCTAAGATTGAGATATGAAGTAGTATAGTATAGGCTAATCTAGAGATTACTAACCTGTTCTTCAAACATACTTATGACAAATTATTTCTTCATAATTGTTTTCTATAACTTTTAACTTTCTAGAGCCTCAAATTCATCCACTAACCAAGATAAAGGCAATGTTATTATGTTCAACACATTTACTTATGTGTCTGCTTATATACCTTCTTCAAGAAACACATATAGATTTTAGCTCTATAACTACAACTAAAATATTTTTGCTTACCTTTTAAAAAATAAACCACTTCATTTGAAATTGAAAATTAACACAAAATTCCCTATCAGTCCAATCAGTAATAAAATTAACTCCTTGTAAACCTGAAACATGTCAGACATGAGCCTTAGTGTAAGGCAATATTGCTACAAACCATCTTTCAGTTATCTCTTCTAATATTGACTCCCTATGGGGAAATAATTTTCCAGTTACTTGGTGTCTACCCTTGTTGTATTCATAGTTATACATACTGTTGCAATCATATTTCTAAAGTCCCATACTTTCTTGGTGATATTTCTCGTGGGCATTACCTCACATCACAGACTTCTGCTTGTTGCCATTTCCTAGTCAGGGCTCCTTCCAGGTTCTCCCTGAGCAGAAAGCCCCCTTTTATCCTAGTTGCCTTCACGAGCCACAGCTGCTCCCCAGTTAAGGACTTCACAGCTGTAGCCCATTTAGAACAACTAGGTTTGGGGCACAGCCACTTACACAATACAGATATTTACTAGGACTCCTACTACATACCCTACACTATTAGTCAGTGCTACTTCTTCTTATATACATAGAATACAAGTCTACCAATTTGTAACTTTCTACTTTCAAAAATGTGAAAATCAGATTTTGATCAGTAATTTTAAGGTTGACCTAGAAAGGTAACTTGAATTCTGCTTATGACTAGAAGCAAATATGAACATTAGTGTGTTCATGTGAGAATCAGAGAAAATGAGATGTACTGATTCCTTTCACTGTACTCTGCGTTTGAACAGAAAAAGGAAACCTAACACTTTTTTGTGGGTTTTTTAAGTCAAGTCTCCTCATCAATTCAGGATGAGGAGAAATTGAAGACAACTTACGCTATTATGGACTGTCTGAAGCCAGTTAAAATTTAGACTGTTTCTAAGCTATTTAGTAATTTTGTTGTTTCTTGACAAAGTTTCTTAGGAGACAGAACAAAAACATTAATATCCTCCCTCTTTCCTGGCAGGATGTTTAATCACCTAAAAGTCCAATGTGTTTGTGGCTAATTTACAATCCAGTATTAGTTGAAACTAGGTCAATAGATCAAACTTGCAGTTGAAGGCAAGTTCTATTAATGAGTGACACTTCCAGCCCAGGTGATCATGAGCAAGCTCTTACCTTAATGAAGTTCCAACTCATATTTGCTGCTATCTTCTGTGAAGATAAAATTAATTATCTAACACCTGAGGCTGCACAAAATGTTGTGCTGTTTTCTGGCCATACAAAACTTGGTATTTCCAGTAGACATTACTGCACTTCTATACAGTGTTCTATATTTTGATGCTATTAACATAAAAAAAAAAAAAACTGTTTTTCTTAAGTATCTCAAAAACAGTTCTTTAGAGAAAAGTATTACCAGCAATATATTTGCAGATATTAATTATTAATGAGTCGTAAAATTTACCTATTTCACATGGTCATTTCATCAGCTAATTATATATGAATACTTATTTGCTGGCTGAATAACTGCTTGCCAAAGAGCACTTTTGGCAAACATAGCACCTTAACACTACCAATTACTTTCTTTCATATATCATATGGAAAATAAAATCTTGAATTAATGTTTGGGAAAGATGCAATAATTACTTTGCTATGAGATGGGGCGGTTGTATTGTATCATATCCTATTGTGTTGTTAATTGATTTTCACCAGCATAAAGAAATCTAATCTAATGTGCTCCAAATGCAGAATCTTCCATACATTATGTCTCATATTATGACAGAAATTGACTTTTGATTATAATAGGCACAGAATGTGTTGCCAGCTTGTATTACTAGGACCTGTCTCAATACTAACATGCTCTCCTCAAAATGAAAAATAAGGCAGGAATTCTTTCTTTGGGTACTAACCATGTTAAAAGTGACAAGGAAAAGAAGAAGACTAATGAAAGGAATGAAAATTGGTACAGAACTTGTAAGAATGGATGAAAGATATTTGAAGTTTTACTAAATATGTTTTTTGTCCTATAAGTACACTTTTGTCTGTCCATCAGCATCATTAATTGATACTAAATTCCTAAATTTCAATAAAGTATGTGTGTATTTTAAAATAAGATATAAGGATTTTGTTGTAAGAATAACAAGGATGTTATATCTTTTGCTACATCATTAACATCAACTTTAATTTTTCTCCCATGGTGATGGGGCTGCAGTACTGTTGGGCCAAAGCTGGGTGAGATGTAATTCAGAGTGCGTGTGGTGGGAGACTGTGTGGGAACTTCCTTATGGTTCCACTCTGCACCACACTTGAAATGTCCAATGGCTGAAGAGACACAAAATGGGTAAATGCTCTGCAAAATTCATCATGTTCTAGTGACAGTCATCAGAACAGAATATTCTGTTCTTTGAATACAAAGCAACTCCTTGAAGTAAGTGGACTTATTCTGCTGAACTGCAAGGGATGTACTCATTATTTCGAGCAGCAAAACCTCTTATTCAGCACTAGGCATTTTCAGCTTCTGAGTTTATTATAAACTCTTTTTTAATCACTGAATTTATATTTTTTTATACATTTGTGATAAATCTGTATACCAGCCCTTCAGAAAAGAGTTGAAGTTTCAGGCATAGCCAAACAGAAAAAAAAATGGCATAGCCAAACAGAAAAACACCCTAACTATTCCCTTTCCCCACTGCCACTTATTTCATTGCAAATGGACAGAGTGTAGGGTTAGGTGAAACCCAGACAGACTTTTAAAAACATTAAAAAAAATTTGGAATGGCTTAAAACAAAACTGTATTTGTACACAATTTAATTAAAAATAAAAATATTTTTTAAATAGTAACATTTTTTGAGTGGCCATAAGACACTCCAAAATGAACTCTCAGGGGAGGTAATTCATGCCTTGTCTCATTGGTGGCAACATCCTTCAGCCTCATGGTTAACAGTGGTACACTAACTATGAATTAATGCTGTACGGTTTATGCCTTACCATCCCTTATTGCTTAATTAAAATGAGCCAGTGTATTAAACTGGAGAGATGAAGCTTCACCCCCTACATGCCTGAATGAGTCTTTGAGCAGCACAAAAGTCGCTTTCAACTTTCTTCATGTCAAGCCTCTCACAGCAACTATTCACTGTGAGAGATTTGTTGGCTCTTCTTGAATACAGTCACTGCTTTCGAGCTGTGGCAATCCATGTATTTGCAAGATAATGAGTTGTGGGAATGCCTGGATTCTGCACCCCTACCTTTGCTTTTAGCTGTCCTCCTGCCATAATAAAACAACTTTTTGGAAAAAAGTGCTAAATAACTATTTCTGAAACAGCAATATACTTTACTTTTCGTACTTTGAATGCAGCAACACTGTCAAAACCAGTGCTTACTGAGCCACAAGTTTCAAAAGAAACATATCCTCACAGATTTTCTTAGCTAATATTCATTTGAAGCAGGAAGGCGAAATCTAGATGTTGCAATAATGTTAATGCATTTGCAACAGAATTATTCCCAATCTCACAGAAGGTGAGTTAATACCAGAAAATGGTAGACTTGAAGCACTAAAGAGGTTCCAAGATAAATTAATGTAATCAATAAAGACATATCTTACTGCTAGTGACAGGGCCTTGTCATGTTTCAAAAATGTTAGAAGCTTATATGCCCTATAATTACATTATACCAAACCGATTCATTGATCATAAAGATTTTGTTCCACTTATATTTAAAAAAATTGCTTTTCCTAAGTTACTGGATTTTTTCCACACTATTTCTTTGTCAAGATACTACTGGTTTTTTTGTTCTCTATGCCATAATTTTCTTTAGTGGCCTTTCCATCAGCCTCCTAGAAACAGGAAAGAAAAGTTTGCTATAGTGCTGTTCTACAGTTGAGGAAACTGGTCAGAGTATTTGATAGTACCTGTATCCTTCCATTCTTCACAAAATGCTCAATTACTTTTCTTTTTTTGCAGCTAGTTTGCTGCAGGTAGCTAGCTAGAAACTGAACTGTAGACAGAAGGAGCAGGAAAAGATGTTGACTTCAGTGAGGTTATTACCCAAGTGGTAATAAAAATTACCACAGTTTTAATTTTAATATTTTAAACTTTCAGTTTTTTCAGTATAAATATAATTTTCATCATACTTTGTTGAAAGGGTTATCTACTTCAATGAGATTTCAGGATGGCATATTTATTTCCATTATTATTGCTTCAGTGGGAGACTTACCATTACTTTTATAAAATTATAATCTCTGCTTTTTCTTCTATTTTTATCCTCCTAAATGTCCATTTCTGTCACTAAATAATGCTTCGAGTACATTATAAAAACTTTCTGTAACAATTCATGCAGAGTAGAGATATGTTTTTTCATTTGCCTAATCAGTATCACACTTTTCAATTTTCCTAGATCATGTGTCTGAATACTTCTGGGGCCAATGTATTCAGCTAACAATTAAAAAAAATACAAAATAGTAGTTGCAGGCAAACGATTCTTTTCTGTCCAAAATATTCTCTGCAATGTGTAGACAGACATTTGATATTATAAATGGCTTTTCTTAATACACATTTTGGCCCTGGCTAATGTAGGAGTGCTCAAAATAGAACACTTGGTCATCTTTTTGGGTATGCGAAGGGTATAGTTTGGAAATAATTAGATTTGAATAAAGGTCTCTAGGAGATCATAGCTCCTGATGGTGCTTCATATAAAATTTACATGGTAAAATTGTAATTATAGTTTGGGCAGATACTAACTCACAGAGTGCAGGCTAATGCTGGCTAAGGCTTCCTGTTCTAAAGCTGTTTTCAGTTGTTCATAATTTTGCTAAACTTTAGACATTTGGAGTGAATTGTGCATGCTGCAGCACTTTGATTAGGAATTTTGACATAAAAGGATCCACAGGCTACAAAAATGCATATAGAAGGGAAAAATGAAAAAAAAATAGGAAGAAAGATGAAGACAAAAAAAGTTTGTGTGAAAAGAGAAGTTAAGAATGTTTCTTGTTGACAGACAGTAATATGTATATAATTTTGGATAAGGCTGTCAGTAAACAGTTTTTCAGATTTCTGCCACTTCCATTTATCAAGAAAAAAAATACGGCAGACCACACTTCCATCATGAATTCCAAATCCAATGGATTTATTGGCATGCATTCAGGAGAGACTTGTTAAAGAGAGACACTGCTGAACTCTGAAGCTGAGTTGCATTTCATCCAGAGAGGACACACTGTTTGTGTTTTCTGAAGAACTCTGAGCCTCCAAAGAAGTAATCACCCACAGTCAGAACCGACCTGAACTTGTACTGCTTCACATGATGGACCGATGAGCCCAGACCTGAAAAATGAGACGTTTGTGATTTATTCCGTTTCCTTTGAGCTTCAGGAAAGTGAGGAGCGAATGAAATCACAGATGATAGAGCCGTTGTGGGACAAATGAGAGTGTGGTAAATAAGAAGTGGGTATAAGGAGAGCGGTGTTATCTGAGAGAGGCAGAAAGGCTGAATCAGTAGGGAGGAAAGCAATTTGCTGATGGGGAATTCAGAGATGCATTAGTATTATAGAGGAGAAGAATTATTATCCCAGGGTTCAAGAGCATGACAGAAGAAATGGTTGAGGAGGAATTGGATTAAATGAAGAAAAAACAAGAAGAGTGGAGGCAGAAATATGTTTTGGGTTTTGTTTCTCATTTGGCATAGTCTCATCTACAGCTGTAACTGATTGAGAAGTCGTCAGATCCTACATTAATTTTCTGACAGAGAAGGCTCTCTAGCAAAATAAATTCCTCTCTGAGTACCATTTCCAAATAAAAAATAATCATCTGGTATGATTTCTTCATTTATTTTAAAATTTTTTTACTTTTTAAAGGAAATTGCATCCAGGAATCGTGTAAATAATTTTAAAGTTGACCTTGAATTGCATAGTACAGTCAGTAACATTTTCAGTTCTGCATTACTACTGGAAACTTTCTCCAAAAATGTATTATTAACATATTTTGAAAGACAGAGCAGTTCTCTCTTCAAAGGTCACAGTTTCTCAATTCAAAAGGAACTGGGGGGGAAGTAAAAGCAAAACAAAAGAATGGTGATAAAAAAAAGGAAGATGAAAAGGAGAGAACTTAAGCAGCAGAAGCTAATCTTTGGACAATAAGAAGAGAATTAAATTCACACTTAAATCTTGAGCTATTTTTGGAGTGGTTTAGGTGGCATTTGGTCTACTGACAATGTTAAAGGACAAGAAAAATTTCATTTCCACTTAGTGTAAGCAAGGAATTTCAAGAAAATGTCTGGGAAGGCATCTGAATTTCAACAATTATATTCATTCAGAGGTATCTTTATTTAAAAAAAAAGTCTCTTGCATATAAATAAGCAATATTCTACAGAGGGAAATTGTTTATATTTGAAATGGGATATATTAATTACAGAGTGTGGTGCGCTTTGTCTCATAGTTCATTTTTTTTCATGTGACTGAAACCGAGGCAACTTTTGAAATACTTCTGTTTCCTTTTCAGCAGTTCATCAAAATAAGGAATGGTTAGACTCCAGATACCTAACTAATTTTTAATCTTGTTTATAGCATAGGTTTGCAGAAATGTAGCAACTGTGGTGTTCCTCTGCAATCAAAGTTAAAAGCACTGCCTTTTGGCAACATTTAAGCATTCCTCCAGCAGAGGAAACAAGTGTGTTGCAGTCAACAGACCTAAAAAATATTTGAAGTTTGGCATCACCGTCGAGGCACTCAGCCAATCACTTTCTAACCTGCAGGTATAAACAGACAGATTGCAGCGGGGGTTTACAGAAGTACTGGAACCTCAATACAGTAGGTGACCGCAGACATAGTAGAGAACAGACATATTATGGAACAAAGGGAAAGCTGCTGCTCATTTATCTCTCTCAAGGAAGGACTATTATAGATCAGCGGTTCCTTTTGCTTTCCCATTTTCCTGTAATCATTGCATATCATTGGGAAAAAAAGGCATACTGCCTTTTTAGGTATTTCTATTTCATAGAGAGGACTTCTTGTAGCATTTGGAAGAACATTTCCTTCATACAATGTAAAAGATGAATGATAAACCGTGATTAGAATGAATATAATGTTCTCTAATGATTTTGAAGTCAAGCAGCAAATAAGAAAAGTGACTGGTAATTCATTATGATTTTCATGTCTATCAATAAAATACCTGAAGCAAGAGAATCTCATAACATTGTGTAGCCACCTTTGTTTCACTAACTGAATTTGCTTTGTTGATAATTATGTAAAAGACAATGAGTCTTTTAGCACACTGATTTTCCTAGTGGATTATAAAAAAATTAGGTGTGTGTTTTTAGATGAAAAGTATTCTTCTGGGACTCTTTCCTCCTTGAATATTGTTAGCTATGCTGTGAGTCACAAGCATGCAGAAGGAGAAATTAAATTATTGTGCTGAAAATATGCTAAATGTTTTCTTTTAGACATTTTTGTTTCATTCCTAAGATGAGTTTCTAGCAATGCGTTAGATTAGTCCATGAGAAGAAGGCTCATTCAGGGTACTCTATACCTGGTATTCTTATTATTGAGAATAAGATCTGTATTCTTATACAGAATGTTCATGTTCATACAGATGTCTTATTTTAGAGGCAAGACATATTTCATTAATCTGAAGCTTCATTATCCTTGTTTATACTACAATATTGTGCTGGCTTGAGCTTGTCTCTCTGTCTGTCAAAGATGTCCATTCAGCCATTATTTCTCTTTTTGTCTTCAACTAAGCTCATGAGCTAAGATGAAGAGAGGGAAATCACTTTCTGATTACTCTTAGGGGATTTTTGACTCTAAAGGAGATGCACTTTCTCAGAAGTCCCTCTCCATGGCTATGGGGCTCAGCTGTGCCCTGCCAGGTAAGGTTCAGGGAAGCCCCAGCCTGCCCTGACAAACCATGCACAGTCTGCAGTCCCCCTGCTGCCAGAGCAGGGCACTTGCAAACCCACATAGACATTTTCTGTACCGTTTTGAAAATAACAAATAAAACCCTGTGTGTTTACTCACTATACAAATAAATATTCAATGTATTAAACTAAAAGTAGTTAATAGTATGTGAGAAAGAATATCTTACAATAGCTTTATATGGAACAGTAAAGAAAGGTCAAACAAAGTCTTATACATTCAAAGTTTGCAAGGATTTTAAATATTTAAAACAGGTAGTTCAAGCATATAATATATCCTTCTCAGGAAATAGCTTGATATATTAATTTAAAACTGAGAAATAGGATACAGAATAGCAGAGCAGAATTTTCTTCAGAAAATCTTTTTTTGGTTGTTTCACATCTTAGTACAGTCAAAAATATGATACTTGCCATAAAAGGTTTGGTAAAACCAAATCTACTACATCGTGGTATGTGGAAAAAACCAAAGAAATTATGAACAAGGCATGAGAAACTATAGGAGGTCCTGTGAGATGAGCAAGTGCAATTAGTGTCAGTAACATCTAAATGAAAATTAATATCACCTTTCTTATTATGAACTAAACCTGTGAGACCTTACCTAATCTTCAAACTGAGATCTGCAAAACTAGGGCACACAGAGCTCAGAAAAAATACAAACAGTATTAAAACACAAGGAAAAAAAAAAACAAACAAACAAAAAAAAACCCACCAACACCCTGACAGGATGAGGAACAATGTCCAGAAACCACAAATTTCATCTCAATATGAGGAACAACTGCTTCATGTTCAGAGTGGAAGAGCAAACTGGGGCAGGCTGCCCAGGGAAGTCACGGAGTCTCCCTCTCTGGATATATTCAAAACTTACCTGGAGAAGTTCCCATGTCACCTGCTCTAGGTGACCCTGCCTTGCAAAGTGGGTTGGACTGGATCATCTTCAGAGGTTTCTTCCAACCTTAATGATCCTGGGATTCTGGAATTCTTAGAAAAAAAGGGCTGAAAGCTTAAATGAAGCTGGCATGGAGACTTGATTTTGTTTTGTCATAAATAGGTATTTTGCCATTGAGGTCTAATAGACTTTCAAAGAAATCCAGATGAATATTTTATATTTGAACAACAGCAGAATTACCTGATCACGTGGACAGCAGGGAAAAGTATGATACCTGGATGATTTTCCTATAGTAAATGCCCAGCATTATTATCTTCATATATTCTGTGATGGAACTAGAGATTTTTAGGATGGGGTAATTCAGCAGGTACCATAACATAACATCTTTGTGCCAAGACCACTATTTGGAGTGCACCTGCCCCTTCTAGCTACTAATCCTCATTATTCAACACATTCCTATTCTAACAACTTTCTTTTCTTAATCCTGTCTCCTTGTTCCCATGCTGTCTTTCTTGTTGTGTTGGAGTCCTCAAATGTAGCATGGAAACTTTAAATCTTCTTTATTACAGAAATAGTGCATAGCTTGTCCATGAAAATTCAATGACCATTTTACGTAGAGAAACAGCTAAAAGAGCATTCTGAAATTAGTTATATAGAGTTGCCTGCAAATGGAAAGAATATTTTATACTGTTAAATTGACTATAATTTAGGCTCCTAATGTGTTGCAAGTAGTGACTTAGACTCTGTCTTGTATCAGCCTAACTCTTATTTCATTGTAGGTTAATTTAAATTATTGGTATTACTTATTTAACAGTGCTAATATATGATCATACTCCCAGCAATTTTGAAATTTAAGCTTTAAAAAACCTACTATTTAAAAATTATTTTTTTATTCTTGGTTTTGGATGTTTAGCACATCAATAGTAAATTTAAAATTTAAAATGAAAAAAGATCTGCTTATGAGATCTATCCATATAGTTCATAGCAGTATAGAACTTTCACTGGTTTCATTTTTACTACTGAGCAGATGTAATTCTGTTTTCTGAGAGTTCTCAGTAATCATATCTAAAGCAGATAAAGCTAGATCCTAAGTTCAGAACTTGAGGCTTTACCCTTACGTCAATGCCACTATCTTAAGTCTTACTGGTTGAGAGCCAACCTGTATGTTTTAAACTTAACAAAATTTCTGGGAGGAAAATTTGTTAAGTTTAAAAATAAAATTTGTGGAACTTATGAAGCACCTTGATTAGGTGTCAGTCCTTTTTTTTCCCCTCCACATGAATAAAAGCAATCTTTTCCCATAGAACTGTAAATCCTGTGAAACCACTGCCATGAAAATGTGGGGTCACAGTCTATTTTACAGCACTGGTGGTAATAAATGGCAAGTGCTTACCCATAGGACAACAATTCACAGCAATTTCTTTTTACTGCAATTGGTATTTGTGACTGCAAGGTGAGAGACTCTGAATGTGAAGAGCATTTAAAGCCTTGAGTATCTTATTATCCCAGAATTTTAACTAGTAGCATTACAGACAGGTTTCTATATTTATAGCATGATATTATAAGGTAAAAAGTTGTGTCAAGTTTCATAAAGAAAGAAGGGGTTTTTGGAAATTTATTTGGCTTGTGTATTTTTTATATTTTTTAATTTTTCCTTGAAATTGCTTGGATTTGACCAGTACAGTTACTTATTTTTGGTAAAAGAAGAATAATCACCTGTCCAGATCCCTATGAACACAAATTGTTTTTAGACTCAATATGCCAAGGCTGAAGAATATAATTCCATACATACAGTTCAGCACAAAAATGATAGAATTATTCTGCTTTATGAGGCCTGTGTCTAAAATGAAGTAGATACTGTTCTTAAACACTTCTTCCCTAGGTAAAATATATTTACCAAAAAACCCCAAAACAAACAAACAAAAAACCCCCAACTTGCAAAAAAACCCCCAGGGTTAGAACTTGGCACCCATCAAAAGTACTAGGGTAAATTAATATAATGGAAGTATATTTAAAGCTAGTTATTGCTATCTAATAATTACATTAAATATTCAGGAGTACTATAGTAATAATGGAATAATCACTAGGTATTGAATTCTTATTTTAAAGTATGGAGAGTAAAGCCTTTTTAATTTTTTTTTAATGCAGAAATTCCATTATTTATTCCTTAAGTGACTATATCAAGCCAACACTGTTCTGTCTCTTCCTGGACTTTTTTGAAAGTGTGTTCCCTTTTAGCCCATTACTCTATGAAATACAACAGGAGTTATCAGCTGATCTATCAGGAAGACAAAACACTTGTGTATAAAGTTGTTTCAACTAACACAGCTGAAAGAGCTTATAATACTACAAATTTTGATGAGTTAGTGAACCTGTGCATTATTAATAAAGGAGCAGTTTGGTGGGGAAATATTGCTTTAAATGAAATATGAATGTATTGCTTGTGCATCAGAGCAGCACTTTGTTTTACTTGCACATTTACAGATAATGAAGCTGTAATAAAGTTGAGATCAAATTAAAAACATGAGATTAAAACATTCACTACTACTTTGCATTTTGCCGATCATTATTGCTGCTGCCTTGTACTCAGAATTCTCAAGGTCTTAAACACTGGCTATAGTAAATGTAATAGCATTAATTTTTTTCAGCCTATTGTAATATATTTTGTTTGTCCTAATTATCTTTTGAGATGCTGAAAAAAAGAAAAACCCTACAATATGAGAATAAAAACACACCACATATCTTTGGCCATGGGGAAAAAATTTAATTACATGGGCAACCATGAATTAAAATATTTCCATTTGACATAAATCATCAATGAATAAAATATATTCTTTACCAGAGATGGCTATGATTCTTCTACATATATGAACTTTATAATCAATCCAAAAAATAACTTTACTGGAATAAATAATTTAATTCTTCTCTGATGATGATTTATTTATGGCCCTGATTTTCAAGCATATATATGTCATGAAATGTCCGCTCTACTGGTAGTGCATTTGGGGAGTTTTTGTGTTAACTCTCCAGTTAATAAGTCCATAATTTTACAACTGACTGCACAAGTGAAATGAAAACCAATGTCTAAGTATAAAAGTTCTGCTATTATATAATTATTATTTTTTCAGCCATGATTTTTTGTGTTTAATCCCAAATTATTATTTAAATAAATTGTGCATTTATCAAAATTTTGTGGTGGGTTGATCTTGGCTGGTTGCTCACCAAGCCACTCTATCACTACCCATCTTTACTGGTAGAGGGGAGAAAATAAGATTGAGGAAAACCTCTAACGTTTACGTCAAGACAAAGGCATTTTACTAGAAGAAAGGAAGAATGCAAAAAAATTTTATTCTACACTTCTGATCAGCAAGCAATACCTGTCCATTTCCCAGGAAGTCAGGCTTCAGCACACATAGCACTTGTTCTCGAAGGAAAACACTACAAATAACAAACACCCTCCTCTTCCTCCTCTTTTCTTCCTTTTATACCTGAGCAGATGCCATAGGGCATGGAATATCCTCTCGGTGAGCTTAAATCAGCTGTCCTGGCTGTGTCTATTCCCAAGATCTTGCCCACTCCCAGCCTAGTGGTGTGTGGGGAAGGTTGGAGAGACAGAGCTGATGTTGTGCTGGCATTGCTCAGCAGCAGCCAAAAATCTGGCATGTTGTCAACATCTTTTTAGCTACCAATGGAAAACACAACACTATGAGGGCTGCTCTGGGGAAAAGCATCTCAGCTAGACCCAATACAAATGTGTACTTGTATGTAAAAACACTTTTATTATTTTTCATATGTGCGTTTGTATATATGATACCTGAAAATAAAAGAAAAATTAAAGTCTTTGTTCTTTTGGATTCCTAAAAGCAACAGTCAGAATTAAAGGGATTCTAATACGGATTTTCACATAAGGAATATTATGTCTTTTACATGAGCCTTCTGAAAAGTTCTTCAGAAGACTGACAAGAAAAGGTTTTTGTAGTGAAGCAAAATAGAAAAGTAGGTTTAGATGAATAAATATTAACAGCAATCAGTTTGAAATTAGGAAACTTGGAGAAGGATAGATAAGTTTGTGTTACTTTGGTGCATGAAACAGAAAAACTCAGCTAAACAACATATTAAGAGAGAAAATATCAATGTTTTCATCTATAACATTTCATCCTTAATCCCTTGAATTTGCCAAAAGTAGCAAATGAATTTTGCAACAGCTAGGAATGGGATGGTTGGTGTAAGATAAGAAGAACACTTTCTTCAGAGGGTGACTTCCAAAATGTTTCTCAGTTGAATAACCTGGAACAGTTTCAGCCAGGGTGCACAGGACGTGGCTGAAGAGAGCCAGAGGTTCTTTATAATTTAGAACACTGCCTAAATACCTTGTATTGCTGAGCTGAGTAGCAACACTGATAAAAGAATACTCTGATGAAAATCACCTTGAGAAATATTATTGAACTACCTATATAAAAGACTCAAGCAAGAAATTATTTTTTTACATATTTTTCTTTAAACATTTTTTTGAATCCAGGGATATTTAGAAATTTAATTTTAAACTTGCATTTATAATGAACTGTAGTATATAGTAATTGAATTCTGTGAACTGCATCCTTGAAAAATACTCCATTGTCAAGTTATTCCTAAGTAAGGATTATAACCATTTACTGAAAAGCTTTTTCCATGTTCTTTATTCAATACTGTAACCACAAAATGTGATTATAATTCTACAGTGTTGACTTATATAAAATCAGAATTTTAGAATGCATTTGTTTTTTCCTTTTTTTAATGTTCGCCGTTTATATTCTCAGTGAATCTCTTTCTTAACACAAGCATATTTTTCTCAATCATATGAGAGATTAGGACATAGAAAAAATGTATTAGTTGTACATTTTGAACATCAAAATTCTACTATAAGATACATATTGATTCATAGCTAATGAATTATCCAGTATTAATTGAAATGTGCTATCACACTTTTGTTTAAAGTGAAAGCATTAAGCCTGTAACACTTTTTTGCTAAGACTTATGAAGTATCCTGGAATCACCTTTCTTAGCTTTAAGAAGCTCCATATTTCCTTGAAAGTATGATGAAACTATGTGTGTAAAAAAATAAATGATCAATCTGCTTTTGATCATTATTTAGGAATTGTGGAAAAAAATAGATGACTATATAAAAGATTGTATGATACTGAAAATAAATGCCTTTGAATAACTGATGTAGTGTCATTCCTGTAATGGAAAAAAAGTACCAACAAATGTAATATTCTGTATATAAAATAGCATTCAGCTGTAAGATTTACTTCAAAATAAATGTCTTCAAACAGGATTTTTTGAAACAAATCATAACTCTTAAACGCCTCTTGCATATTTGCTGACAGAGCACACTGTGAACCATGCAAAATCAACATACACCCTTAACATTGGATATATTAGAGAAGAAGCAGGATTATTTACCATGGGCTAAGCACGGTGAGCATTCTAGTATAAATTTTTTTATGATAATTTACTTGCATCTGCCAGCTTGGAATTCATGTCAGGAGATATACAGAACCCTTTGTAATATTCTAGTAAAATCAAATTCCTCAGTTGCTGACTATGCTCTGGATCTGACTTTTATACAGACATCACCTGAGCACTGACTTAAAGAATACTTGACCCTCCCTATTGAAGCATTCAGACGCAAGGAAGGCTCCAGGCACCCTGGGCTGAGGTCAGATTGAGTTTGTTAGGAGGTGCTGGAGCTCCCTCTGGCTCACACTCTTGTAGGTCCCTCCACCACATCATCACTTAGCAGCATGAGGCACCCTTTCAGGTTCCTGTTTTCCAGGTATACTCCCATGATCCTGGACCTTGCACCCAGAGTTTCCAGAAACTTCCAGAGCAGAACCCAAAGCCTGTTGCACAAACTGTGGAATCGGGTGGCTCCTCTGTTAGCTGCACTCTAGGACTGTTCAATTATTCTCCATCAATGTTACCCATTTAAGTTGACAATTTTTCTCACAGTTCTTCAACATAGCAAAATTTTTCTTCTCCTGCTTTTCCCATGAAGGACTGGCAGTTCTCAGCTTTAGCAGCATTCATAAGGTAATCCAAAAGCTATCAAACGACACAAGAATTTAGAAATCAATAGCTCAGTAGACTTTTAATTTAAAAGAAGTTTAAATTAAGTGCTGGAACGGTAGGAAAATATCAACATTAATGTTGCTTTGTTTTTCTAAAAGCAGTAATAATCAATATATTAATGAATGCAAAGATTTACTAAAACTTCAACAAAAATCTAACCCATACCAATAACACGTTAAGGACCTTGGAAAAAGAATTGTGTGAAAGTGAATAAGTATGAGACCATAGTAACAACTCCTGTTCCACTCCACTGAATAATAAAAAAAAATCTTGACACTCTACAGAAATAAGGTCATACTAGATACCATTTGTTTATGCAAACAACCAGCTACTGATGCAGAACTTTGTAATGGCTAACAAAGCTGCTATGTGAGCAGCTTTCTTAGCCAGCCCAATGCAAATGGCTTTAAAAGTACAAAAAGGCCTGCATTGAAAGGAGCTGGTCACCCAGCACCTGTTACTCTACTGTCCCGTGTACAAGCACATCTCCTTGTGAGGAAACTGTACCTCAATATGCGGAACAAGGCTTTGTTGATTGAGTTTGCTCTGATTACTCACCATTGCAGAGTGTCTGTTAAAGATAATGAAAAGACAAACTAAAAATGTTCCCAGCACATTTAGTTTCATTCCCTTTACCCATTTCCTTCCTTCCTTCCTTCCTTCCTTCCTTCCTTCCTTCCTTCCTTCCTTCCTTCCTTCCTTCCTTCCTTCCTTCCTTCCTTCCTTCCTTCCTTCCTTCCTTCCTTCCTTCCTTCCTTCCTTCCTTCCTTCCTTCCTTCCTTCCTTCCTTCCTTCCTTCCTTCCTTCCTTCCTTCCTTCCTTCCTTCCTTCCTTCCTTCCTTCCTTCCTTCCTTCCTTCCTTCCTTCCTTCCTTCCTTCCTTCCTCCCTCCCTCCCTCCCTCCCTCCCTCCCTCCCTCCCTCCTTTCTTCTGTGTTCTCTGTTGCATAGCAATGCCGTAAAGAGAAATGACAGCAGCTATTGATTACAATTTATTCAGTATACATAAATACTGATAAACTCTGTAATGATCAGATCACTTATCATTTACATTTCTCAATATCTAGCAATATCCACTCTGGGTTTTGGTTTACTTTTTATGGGTTTCAATGCAGGCAGATAACATGCAAAAGCAGCTCTTCTGCAGACAGAAGCTGAGGATACTGGTGTCTGTGGTAAGGGCAGAAGTGAATAAAACAAGGGAACTGGAAGAAACTAGATGTTGATTCAAACTCCATGCTTTTGGAAGCTAAAACTTTAAGTACTCAATCATCTGGTGAAATGAAATCAACGCTACTTTTCTTCTTTCTTTTAATACACATGTTCTCCCGCAGTTGCCAGTGATTTCATATATCATTAGCTGAAAATACTTTCTGAATTGCTAACTTAAATTATTATCAAAGCTGCAATAATATAATATAACTTGTCAGAAATACAGTTGTTGATTAAACGTTGACTCAATCTCTTTTTCTTCTGCACAGAGAGGCCTTTGGTAGGTTCTTACAGGAAGAGGTAGATTCCTGTTGCTGAGGTCTATCCATGAGTTAGGGTAAAGTAACTAAACTTCAATGAGATTTAACTGTGCTAGTAGAGTGGGATCTTATCCATTCATCTCTTGTGGTGGCAGAACACTCAATTTGTGTTTACAGAATTGATGTACCCATTTGAGAGTGCACATAATAAACATCCTCATATGGCTGGCAATGAAAATCAGTGAGGATTATATCTTTCATGTAATTTTTCACTTAAATTTCAGATTCAGTCTTGTTGCATGACACCAGTGCTTAAAAGTAGATCTTTTCAGTCAAATCTATGTCTTGGTAGAAGTCTATCAGTATGAAACAATTGCAGGAACCCATACCTGAGGCAGGATTTTTTTTTTTTTTTGGTAGAAATGATGTAAGTTTCAGTGAAGTGATTTTAAAAAACTGTGGTGTTTTGCATGCATACAATTTTCTTCATATTCAGAAATCATTAAACACACACACTCCTGCATGCATATACACATTATTTACAGTGCTTACAAGTATTTTCAATTAAAACATAAGTTGATTTATCAAGTCAAATTATAAGTAGGACAATACGATTTTTAAAGGTTACAGAAAATAATCTCATTGCAGGAGTCATTGAGCTGCCATTGCATTAATGCCATTTAATAACACAGTCAGGGACAGACAACCAGTCTTACCCTCTTCTCTAATTATGTTTTTAGTATTTTTATTTCATAAATTAATTTTTTTTGGTACAAAGCTACTTATATTTTCCCAAATATACTTCAAGGATTATAATGTGTTGTTCTGATGCACTCTTTTAATACGGTTGACGAAATAATAGCAATTTTGTGTGAAGAAATATTCTAAATGTGTTCCTAGAGCCTAGATTAGAATTTACATTGAGTACTTAAGTGCAAATGCTCTATATCTCATTAGCACTCTGTGAGCTATTCAATTCTTTTACTATAAATATCTTTAGGGAAAAAATTAATGTCTATGAAACATTTGGCTCTGCAGCTGATCAGCTTTGCTTTTAATATGTACTGATGTCAACCAGTTGTAAGAAAGAAAAGGACAATAGAAAGACCAGTTGCCAAACAATGTGCACTCCCTGTAGTGAGGCAATTATTCCCTTGGAGGCTCTTATCATCTTTATAACATGAATTCTGCTCAAGCTTCAAATGTACTAAGCACTTTCTACTGCATTACTGGCACTGTAGTTCACACTAGAGATACAAATTACAGAGGAAGAGGGCTGAAGCAAATCTGTATCACTGACATGAAAATTAATAGACAAATACTTCTAATGTCAAATCCTTGGTTCTGAAAAAAATTTCAATTTTATAAATGCAAACATGCCCTACAGAAAGGTGGTGGGTGGAGGGATATATAAAAAAGAGCAATTTTTTTCACATTTAAATAATTAACATTTGCAAAAAAAAAAAAAACAAAAAAACCACCTATATCAAGAAATACAAAGTTGCAGTTGAATATCACAATATTAAAGGAGGAAACATAATATCCTAGAAGGAAATATTGCCATTCTGAAGTTGTGAAACATATTTCAGAAGGCAGAAGATCACTTTATTGTCATTGTTTTTTCTTGCTCGACTGTAATCAGTAAGGCAACTTAGCAATGGACTTACCTTTACCAAGGGCAGCTGGTAATACCTTTATGTTTAATAGTAAAAATCTAAGTTTTTCATATTGCTGATTTGAACATGATATTGACTTTGTCATAAAGACATATTCCCAGAAGATGACAATGAATAAGTGACATTAAACACAGCAAAATGTGATGAACTGCTGCTGAGCTTTCTTATCAGGAGAATAAAGCACAAGTGTTCTTGGTTTATGAAATTCATGTATTTTTAATAATTTCATTTTTTCTTTATGTTTTTAAGACTGAAAGGTACATGATTACATACAATTTGTTAAGTTGTATACTAATCTGTATTACTTACTTTTGGAAATTTGGACTTTATATGAGCTTTTTCTTCTTGCATATTTGAATTCAGTATAAATTATATTGTTTACTGGTTCAGAAGATGTGTAATTTGTGCATGACACCTGATCATAGCAATCGTACAGGTATGCTCAGAGAAACGCCTGTCCATGAATTTCAGTCAAATGCACTCATATGATTTTATTGTAACAACTTCAGTGACAGAAATGCAGCAGAAACAAGATTTCAATTATTGTATCATAAAGATTCATTTTTGTTAGTAAATATTTTCAGTCTTGGGAGGCACAGTTTTAAGCAATGCCTGGCTTACTATTAGGCTACATCCACTATTTTTTTCCATTTGCCTTTAGTGCACTCTAACTTAAGCATGGCCTCGCATTAGTGCTTGAAAGTAAAGATATGTCATGGCTGCTGAATTTTGTTGGATTTGGGTTTTAACTCAGGGTAATGAATGTTGCTAAAACCTTCTACAGTAATAAACATGTCTGAACAATGACTGAAAGGCAACTATTACAGGTTCCCAATATTTACTCCTGTATTTTTTGTGTTGTTAGTTTGTGTGACTACATTCTGGTACTGGGGGGGCTACATGGGACACTTCTGTGAGAAGCTGCCAAAAGCTTCCTCCCTTTCCAGCAGAGCCAATCCAGCCAGCTCCAAGATGGGTGTGCCACTGGCCAAGGCCAGGCCAATCAGAAATTGTACCACCACTGTGACAACATATTTAAGAGGGCAAGAAAGTAATTGTGCAGATGCAGTTGCTGCCAGAGAAGAGTGGGCTGACAATATGTGAGGAACAGCCCTGCAGCCACCAAGGTCACTGGAGAAGGAGGGGCAGGAGGTGCCTCAGGCACAGGAGATGACATAACGTGGCACATGGTGCAGCCCATGGTGAGGCAGCTGTGCCCCTGCAGTCCATGGAGGACCACTGGAATTCAGAGATCCACCTGCAGCCCAGGCAGGAGACCCACGCCAGAGCAGGAGGAGGCCTGGGAGAGGGCTGTGGACCCATGGGAAATCCATGCTAGAGCAGGGTTCTGGAAGGGACCTGCAAACCTATGAAGAGGGGATCCCAACTGGAGCAGGTTTCCTGATGGCACTTGTCAGCTTGTGGGGGACCTTGAAGGACTGTACCCAGTGACCCATGTTACAGCAGTTTGTGGAGAACTGCCTGTGGGATGGACTCACATTGGAGAAGTTTGTGGAAAACTGTCTCCTGTGGGAGGAACCCTGCACTGGAGCAAGGGAAGGACTCTCTGCCCTGAGCAGTGGAGGAAAAAAACAGTGATGCACAGACCATAACTCCCATTCCCCATCTGCCTGCACTGCTGGAGGAGGGAAATTAGAGCTGGCAAGGAGGGAAAGGGGAGGGCAAGCTGGTTTTAAGATTTATTTTACTTCTCATTTCCAGTTTCTGATTTTTTTTTATTAATAAATTACATGAGTATCTCTAAGCTGAGTCTGTTTTGTCTGTGACAGTATTTGGTGAGTGATCTCTCCCAGTCCTTATCTCAAGTAATGGACATTTTGTTGTATTTTCTCTCACCTGCCTGGCTGCAATGGAGAGTGGTAGAGTTGGTTTGGTGAATGCCTGGTGTCCTGCCAGCATCAACCTGCCACAAAAGCCCTGAAAATCAAAACATTAGCACTATGAACTGAAATGTGTGACTCCTGTAACTTGTGGCTACAGACCTTTTTTTGCTAGAACTGAGAGGAAAAGAACTGGAAAGTGCTAGAGAATCAGTGTAGAAGCATGAACAGGAATAGTTAAGGTTGAAATAAAAATTCTGTGCAACTCAAGCTATATAGCTTTAGGATCTTTGTTGCTACCTCTGACCTGGATCCAATACTTCTGTGGGGGAACCATGACTGCCTCTGATCAGACAGCACAGTTGTTTACAGTGACTTGATTACTCAAAGCAATAGTCAATTCAAAGAAGCAAGAATTCAAATATGCAGTTTAAGAAAACAAACTAAAATATCAAAACAACACCCAACCACATAACAAAACAAACAAGCCTGTTAATGTTTTCCACCAAATGCTATAGTCACGTATGGTCAAAGCCTGTTTTGTGCAATGCAGTTTGGAGGCCTTGGTCAAGTATCAGTTTACTTTAAATCAGTGCTTATACTCCCAAGACTTGAGATTTCTCATCAATATCTTCTGAAAAGTATGCTAAAGTACATGCTTTTTCTTTTGAAGCATTCAGACTAATATTTTCCAATTCTGCGTTCCAAGCCTAAATTCACCTAAAAAATTGTCTTTCACTGAATCCTCTCACCTTTCACCATAGAATTGCATGGCTTCTTGAGTAGGGTAAAACAGAGTAATTTCATAAACTGAGAACATTCTAAAATACAAAATATTTTAGTTCCCAATGATACATGACTATTTCAAGAGGATTAAGGGAGAAAGTGAGGGCTGTTAAATTCTCAATAGTCACATCAAGTCACATTACATGTGTAGCAGTATGGGGAAAGTACGTCAAGGCAGATACATCAACCACCTTCATGCGATTCAAACAGAGAAAGGTAATTTCCCTGGATCCTGCAGTACCACTATGAAAAATCTCAGAAAATATTTTTATCTGGCACATCCTTTTCATCAGTGATTCTTTTAAATGTTGAATAATGCTTTTAGAATTTTATATATTTTTGCTTAATTATAACTCTTTTTGAATCCTTTGCTACTAACCTGTTTTATTTTATGACATAAAATGCTAAAATAAAATATAAATCTGTGTTTGAAAAGTCCGCAATAACTAAGATAAACATTACCTAACAATTAATCTCTGTAAAAAGAATATGTAGGTGAAGGATCTTCTTCCTTGCACCATCCAACACTCTTCTGTGTAAAGAGTTGAGAATATAGAAACTAGGCACTGCTGGTACAGAGGTGGGGAGTTACACCTTTTTGAAATGGAATAGCATTTTTATTATTATGCTCTGTAGAACATATCATATGCTAGCAATGCTTCACTTCTTCATTCTTTGTTTCTTCTTCTATCTCTACATTTTCTGTCTCCAAAAATCAAGAAACAAATGAAGAAATCATTGTGTAATTCTAGTTATTTACCAGCAACTAATCAGCAACTTGAAGATGAAAACTTAAAGCTTTCTTGTAGACTAAAAATTAAATTGTTGTTCTTTATTGTGTGAAAGTCTGCAAAAGTCTCTACATGCTCAATTTTTCCTACATTACGTCTCCTGGTCTTTTTGCTTCTTTGGAAAATAATGTATCTGTATAAATTTGATGTATTTTTAAGGTTTGGCTGCTGTGAGATACATATAATTTGTGCTTGGGGTTTGGAAAAAAAATAGGATACAGCAAAAATGTATCAGGAATTGGACTTATAATGGACTCTGGGTCATACGCAGCTCTAAACAACTGTGTCTCTGTTTGACAGTGCAGCCAGTGTTTGCACTGGAGTTTACTCTCTTTTGGGGCTGTTGCATCATCCACCTTCTATCTCATGACCTTCTGATGCCTTATCTCTACATGCTGAATTCATCAGCCTGGAGACATTTGTTCCAAATTAAACATGCAAAACTCTCAGCAGGTTTGGCTTCCTCCAATGTCCATCATCTTCCAGATTTTTGTGCAATACTAAGGAGAAAGTTTGAACAGTGTGGACACATGTCAGCATATGTCACTTAACCTTTGTGATTGGGTCATGTCTCAGGCCCATTTTTACTTGACATTAGAGATGTGTCTATCACGTCTGATGTGACAATGTTTTCAGTGTCTCCTGGCAGGTGTTAAATCTTTATTTTCCTAGTGACATCCATGGCAGCTGAGATTATTCTGCAAGTATTGATGTTATGGTGTCTTTATAGCGTAGCAGATTTTTGCCTTGGTGATAATATCCTTCCTAATAATTAATTCATTATTATTCTTTTCCAATTAAAATTACATAAATTAGCAAGTATGTTATAATATAGTATAGCTAGTACTCATCTGATATTTTAGATGTCAACTTTTTGTCTGGCTTCCAAGATTACTGGTAAGAAGCATTTGCAAGAAACATGTTCACACTTCCAATTGGTGTTTATACCACAAAGAGCTTGATATACTATTGATCTCTCTTAGCATGGTTGCCAAAAATCTCTCCACTAGTGCAATATTCTGTAATTGCAGATATACGGATGAAAAAAAGAAAAAAAGGTTCCTATTTTAGGAGAATTAAATATATATGATATTTTAGAGTAACGACATATTGATGTGGAAATAAATTCACACTGAATTCTCTATCAAAGGTCTGCTTATAGACAATACTCTTATCACCTGCATACTCAAAATCTAGACATCATCTTTTTTCCTCCCTTTGGTAGTGAAATTAATCTTTCTCAGGTTTCCCTCAGCCATACCCAAATATATTAGGACTGAGATCTTTCTCTTCAGTGTAGCTGAAGTACTCTCATTTTCAGGAGTGCAAGGTCCTAGGTCTCTGATGTGGTCAGAAAACCCATTGTAATAAGTAAGAGTGAATACAGATCTCCATTCCTGACTGGTCTGTCTTGACCAAGGTGCATGTGCGCATACCATAGCATTACTCCTGGAACAAAAATTGCATTATTGTGAAAAAATGATCCCAAATCTCTAGAATACTGGCTACAAAAATGATCTTAATTTGGGTACAGAATGGGCTGAAAGTTTCTAAAGTTTTTGGTGATTTTTGAAAATGTGGAGTAAATAATTTTTGCCTAGTGATTAGGCAAAACTATCATTTAATTTTCAATTACAGATATCAAGTTGAAGTCACCACTTGCTTTAGGAAAACAAACAAAACATGCAAAAAAATCTTTACAGTGTTGAGGAAGGACAACAAAATAAACAAAACCTATATTTTCCTTCCCCATAATGGAAATAAATATGTGATTTTGCAAAAATAATAAAAAATTGTATTAAATTTGACAATTGCATGACCAAACCACCAAAAGTTCTTTTTTATATCACTATTACAATGTTTCAAGATAGTTGTAGTTCACATATCCCATGTTCTCCTGCAGGGTCCAGCTTCTCATTTGTATTGTTTTTTCTAGCAAACACCAGTCCTAGTAAAAAATGAGGAGAGGGCAGAAATTTGCATCAATGTTTACCACAAGAGATAGGAAGCAAGGGCTACATGGAGGAAAAAATTAACATGAACAGAAAGTATTTGTCAAAAATTTACATTAGAAAAAAAAATTCTATCAAAAAATCAGACTGGAAAGAAAACTAGAACATTGGTTTTTTATTTGCTCCCAAATCTATGGCTGGTTCAAAAATGCAACTGCAAAATCTCACTTTTAGTGTCCCTTTCAACATTGGTTTTGGTTTTGGAGGTTTTTGGGGTTTTTTTGGTTTTTTTTTTTTTTTTGTAAACCTACACACAATGTAAATTGCTACTCATTTTCTCTGTTGATCAGCACCTGCATTGATGCATTTTTAATATTTATCACAGATCAAATCTTGTAACATTTTTCAATTTGGCTGAAACAAAAATCTAATGAATGACCTTAAAGCTAGCCTCAGACAGACAGGATTTTTAGGGAATAAGTCATAAAAACCCCACCACAGGTTGGTAAGAAGAGGCTTCAGAAATTAGGAGACCAGCTTTCGACAATATTTCATGAAACAGTATCATGTAATTTTTTTTTTGTTTAAATCCTTACAGCTAATTCCATCCTGAATATACAATCCATATCAATGGAGAGTATTTTCTTATTCAGCTCCAGTCATATCAATTGTCTTGACAAATGCATTCATAAGTTGATTTATTTATCTATTCTTTCCATAGAGTCTTTTCTATCTTCCTCTATTTCATCTATGCTTTATATCTCTTGCTATAAATAAAATGCTGTTTTTGTAGCTTATCCTTCAAGTGTTACACCTCTGGTCTTCCTCTGATGAAGTGTCTGCTGTCAAGAGGAGTCGAGGGCATACAGCTCTTCCCAGCATCAGTCTGTATCTTAGCTCTCAAAGGCATTGCATTTCCTAGAAGTCTCTGTACCCTATTTTTGTGAAACACTTTGTACTGACCAGGCATCATTAGCAGTAGCAGACATTGACGCGGACGTGTCCAAGCCAGTCCTCCTGACATTTCAGTGGCATTTTTCCTTGAGGATGATATTTGCTTTTTTCCACATTGTCTTAGCAGCCAGCCCCTCCCACCAAGTCCTATAGCTCATGATCAAGGCAATGCCTTATTTGTCCCCACACCTGTCCTGTGCTCTTTCATTCTTATGTATGGTGCGCTTGCTGTCATTTTTGATTAAAGCTTTGAAATTGGCAGAGCATTCTGACCTTTGTTTGTATCAGTCTGGCAGAAACCTATTTTAATTAAGAGCTTTTTACCAATTAGTCACACACACTTTTCATCTCTTACAGTATAGCAGGATCTGGGGGTACTCTAAGGAAATTCATAAACTTTAAAATTGAATTCAGAAGGGGTGAGGGAGAAGAAAAAGTAACAATGAAACAATTTTTCTCTATTTCTTCATCCCTTAAAGAACTAAATAACCTTTAATTCTGTGGTTCTCAATGCTTGAAAATGCTTGGCATTCAGCTCCAGTAGTTGCACCTTCACAGGGCAGTGTTAGCATACACGAGCCTTTCCCTACATTTATATCTGGAGAGCTCCAGTGAATTGAAGGAGGTCATGCAAAGGAATAAAGCAATGCAGAACTTGGTGTAATGCCATTATGAGGGACAATCTATACCTGTTTCCATTTAGTCATTGGCAATACTTCACAACAGCTTTACTAAGCTAATGCCTACTGTTTTTCAGTGCATTGTGTGTAACAGTAGGAAGCATTAAGAGAAAGACTCCCATGGACCAAGGTCATGAATTTGAACAGTAGGAAATGATTGCTCCTACTAGTTTTATACCAGCACTGAAAGTTCTGTTGCATGTTTCAATAGGTCCTAAATCATACAAAGGATTTCAAGACTTGGCTGTGCCTTTCAAATAAAAATATCAGCATTAAAAGAAACATAGATTGCTGAGTCTCTCCTTCAAAGAGTGATTTAATCATAGAGATATAGGATTACTCTTAAGCTTTCTCTTTGACATAAAAAAATTAAGACAGAAATGTTTTGGTTGGATAGATTAGAAGAGCTCCATTACAATAAGACTCTGTGTCTCAACAGATAGGAGATATAAATTCAAATCCTTCATAGACAGGTGGGGTTTGAATTCTCAGGGTCTGAACACCATGCTAATATTCAAGCTGCTTCACAAAAGCCAGAGTACACATTAGTTTTGGATGCATCTTCTAGCCACAATCTCTTCCTTTAACATTTCTATAAAAAAGGACTAGTTTTATCTATATCTTTCCAAGTAATCTTTTGCAACTGCCATGTGTTAGTGTGATCAGAGAATATTCAATGGACTGACATCCTTAGGGCCCCCTGCGGAAAATGTGTAAGCTCCTGACTGAGCTTAAAATTTGTCTAAGTGCTACATTTCTAAGGTAGGGGAGGGTTCTGAGACATGCAGAAAGGCAAGATTAGGCAAAGGTAAAACTTCTATCATGCAATGATGGCTCAAGGCACTTTAAGAATGAGGGAGACAATGTTGAACAAAGAGGTTTTGTATTACAGTACTGAAAGTATGTGATTTAAGTTCCAATCTTAGTTCCAGCCAAAATATGGCTTTATTTACTCAACTTCTTAATTTTTTTTTTTTTTTTTTTTTTTTTTTTTTTGGTAATTTGGTTTGGTTTGATTTGTTTATTTTTTTCTGTAGAACATGTGTTTTGGGCTCTTCTGACAACAGTCATAGATTTCATCCATTTTTAATTGAAAGTGGTTTTTTTTGCGAGGCTATTTTTCTGGTTTTGCTTTGGGTGGGGTTTTGTTTTGTTTTGGGTTGGGTTTTGATTTTGTGGTTTTTGCTAGTTTAGTTCAGCTTGTTAGTTAAGAGACAGAAGGAGCATGGAGCAAAGTCAAAGACAAACTTCATTATTGTTTATTGTGTACTGGCAGTACACCAAGGAAGAGTAATTAAATATACAGTCCTGGAGTCCAGCAGCAGTGAGCACCTTAGGCAACAACTTCCAAGGGTGAACTACAGCTCCTAGGGAGGCCAAGTCTAGAATATAGTGTTACATTATATGACTAAATACAAACATGAAAATGGATGCCCTTTTGAAGGGAAAGGAGAAAGGAAAAGCAGAATAAAATTCTTGAGTTAACCTTCATCATGTTTATTTCTGGTGATGGATGCTAGAGGAAAAACTACTGTAATTTAAATTGAGATAAAGAACTAGAGACAGAGCTAAAAATATCATTCAGGTTACCTTTCTCCCTTCTCTTTTCCTATCTTTGTCCCCTTTGTCCTCAATATGGTTTCAGAAAAATAGCTTAAGTTCTTTATTAACCAGAGAATCCAGCCCATGCAAAAAAAAAAAAAAAATTAAGTTTGGTTAATAAATATGTGCTTATAAGTAAGAGCAATGCAGTCCCCTGGTGAATTAAAGTGCATTTGTACACCTGAGATGGGTCTCCTCCCACTTTGGTCATATTTAGCACCACTAATATAAGGTTACATTTGGCACCTCTAATGTAAGGTTGCTCAACAGGGCCAATGCTACAGGTATTGAGCAACATTTGTTAATATTCTTTGATCCGTGTGCCATAATTTTCAAACAATTGTGAAAGAAAATATATGAAACTTGCCTCACTGCATCATAAATAGCAAAAGTCACATAGTTACAGATCAAAGATTCTTCTTATTGCATTTTCAGGCTTCTGTGCCTCATTTTGTGTGCATTGGTGTACATGTATCTGTTTTGTCCTCCCTCTCTTTCTAGTATTTAGCACATAAGCAGCATTTCACCACATAAAGCAAATAAACAATGTTAGTCAGGATTTAATTTTCAGTAAATAAATTTCCACTTCTTAGTTCCCTCTAAAATTCTTCAGTTGTTATTTTGCTTTCTCATGAGCATGTGAGAGTTTAAGCTTGGATTCAGAATACCTCATATTGTCACAAATTTATCAGTAGTTTAATTTCAATCAGATTGTCACCAGGCTTGGGGAAGAGAGATAAAAAAAAAAAAAAAAAAAAGATAAGTGAAAGAAAGGGAATGAAATTGTTCTAGTGCCAGATGGGCTGATGCAGAAAGCTACAGTCAGCAGCATCTGAAATCAGTAAGGCCATGAAATTGTAAAAGGAATTTCATATGGAGGACATTTTTCTTTTGACAGCAAATTGGAGGCAGGAATCTTTTGGAGCATAAACTTTTGGGAATTTGGGAAAATTCTTTGGCTTTGGTTTTGGTTGGCTTTCTTGCTTGCGATGGAAACCCTTTTAAAATCCTTGACTGCTGGATGTGAGGTAGGTGAAGCAAAGTCCTGGTTTATAATAATCTATATGAATGAGAGTCTAAGACATGCATAATCAAAATCTTATTTACCTTTCCCTTTAGCTAGGGTGGGTTTCCTATTTCTCTGCTTTCATTTGAAGGAAATGAGTTTTCAATAAATAGAGCAAATTTTAAAAAATGATAAAATAAATTCTAAGGTACTTCTCATTTTCCATGATCAAAGCTGTAAAGTGTGTTTCTCTTTCTATTAGTGTGTGGGTTTTTGTTTGTTTTTTTCCCCAATATTGCAATCTCAATGGAAATAGAAAAATATTGCACAAAAATAGACAAAAAGCCACACTATTAATGGAAACCAGACTCAAGGATATGTGGCAGTGACAGTACTACCAGAAAAAAACACAAGCACAGAAGAACTTCACCTCCCAGGTACTTGACTTCAACCCTGTGCAAAGCTACACCTTGAGAATGAATACAAACGTGCTATTTGCAATGTTTTCTTTCTTATGAAAAACAACAACAGGTATAGGCTGTATTAATCTGATGCAGAACAAAATGCAATTTTTTTTGCAAACTCACAAGAACAGTAATATTCTTTTTTAAGCTGCTGCCCTTAAATATTCTGACTACCTGACTTTGCCTGAAACTCTCCAAGTTCTGCAGCTAAAGAGCAGTCATACTAAGTTCCCTGCAGTAATCTCCCACCTTTCTGCAATCATATAATTGTCTTCTGAATGCTTTCCAAGCAGTGTTCAAAACTGACTATTGATTCATGCTAAGGGTGAACAGCACACATACTGTTAAACTTTTATTTTCTGAGTATTGGAACCAGCATTCAGTATTAACCCCCACTTTCAAGTGGAGCAGGCCCCACCATGCCTCCAGTAAAATCTACTGAGTTTTCATGCATGGCACACTTCTCAGGTCAACTCAAGCTGTTTAAAGGTATACAATCCTTAATAACCTTAACCATCAAACTTTCCTCTGTGTGCTCTGCATCAGCACGGGCTTCAAAATTATTTCTGCAGCTGAAATTCTCCAAGGTGCTTTAGGGAAATGCAAAATTGGATTTCTCTTGAATAGCAATAAGTTATCAGTACTTAACTCTCTTGTATTCCTTGAAAAATCCCATCTTAAACACCTTCATTTTTTAAAAAATACAGTGTATCAATTACAGTTTCAAGACCTGCTTGATATGTGTGGGAAAAAAAAGGGGCATTTATTTTAGGTGGATTCTGTAGGGATTGATACTCTGGTTGTAACAGTGAATATTAGAGATGGGATTCTTCACAGGAAGATGCACTGGCCACTGAGGAGAGTAGTTATGGAATAAACTACCCTCAGAAGAAACTTACCTTTTCTCCACAGCTAGAAGTTGTCTTGCACTTTCAGACATGAAATTTTTTTGCAAAATTTTAAAGAAAAATAAATTTTTTGATAAAATTTTTGGGTTGTCAGTTGTCCACTTGTCTTTTTTTTTTTTTTTTAAATCTATGTATATTCCCACCTTTTGTGTAATTTTCAACTCTTGGTCTCAGTGGTATTGTGCGGCAATTAGTGAATTAAATCACTTCATCTTAGGCAGAACCATCATCACCAGAGTTACTAAGTACATTAATGAACACTTTTTGACTAGATACCCAGAAGGCCTCTGTGACGTACAGAAGCAGAATCTCTGTTTCACAAGGAGGACTGGGGCACACAGCTCCTCACTGGTCTGACAGAAATTAATGGAAATTATACACCTAAGCACCTTTGAGGATCTGCAACAAAGAGATTAAATGACTTGCTCAAGGTCATTGCTCAAGGAGTTTTTCAGTGAAAAAGGAGTTCCCTAAATCCACAAGTATTTTAACTTCATCTCAAGGCTATGTTCTCCTTTAGTTTTTGGATTAAAGGAGTTGAATTAACAGAATACTTTAGATAACATCTTGCTGAAAGCCACTGAAACGATATTGTCATGGTTCTTGAAACCACTCCTTCATATAAGGACTAAAGAGGACAGAACTCAAAAAATATGCAGTTGTTACACCAATCTCTTTATGCTATGGATATATCCTGTGTATAGTTGAGGAAGATATCACTGCCTTTTTTGTCTGCATGTCAGTCAGGAACCTCAGGGGAAAAATGAGGAAAAAGACACATCAAATCAAGATGGATACTCAAGGTGGAGAAATGGTTCAGAATTAAGATCTATAGTCCCTAAAACTCCATCTCATAAAACTGAGAAAATGCAAACATGCATCAGCTATAAAATGTACTATCTTCATGGAATTTGCTTACAGTAAGAAATCAGCTAAAGCTTTTCTTTCAAGCACCCAGGGGAGACCCACAATGAAAAATCATTCACTTTAGTTAAGAGTTTGAATTGACATTTTTCAAGTTTAAAATTAGGCACTGATAGTGTACTAACATTCAGTGAAAAGCAGATTTCTCCTATTTTAAGAAGTTGTCTTTCTAAAAGCTCTGTTGTAAAACTCCATTTTGAAGGCTTGATTAAGGCCAGAAAGACAGGCTAAGAATATGGAACTGGAGCTGTTACAGAAGTGTTCTCTGTAACAAATGAATTGTTCCTCCATTTTTATTCACCTCTTCCTAATTCCCTGTTTTCTTTATCACTCTACCCCACGGCTGCTATCAACATTCATGGATTTGATCTCCCTATGCCTCAATAATGTCTTCTGTAATTTTTATCCTTGTGATGCTTAGATGAAAACTGAGTTCCTGAGGGACTGTGTGCCACATTACTTGTGGATTGTGAGCTGAACTCTAAATGACACCTGTTGCCACATCCTGACTCCTTATTTTTGTGGGTAATATCTTTGCTTTCTAGAGCAACTTCTAAATTATTTGATTTTTTGTGTTCAAAGTGAGTCTTTATTATGGATGTGCTTTCTGGTGCTCTCTAGTAAGAAAAGGAAAGTCATTCAAATAATGGAGGGCTGTTGACAGGCTGGGTGTCTGATCAAATTGAAGCAGAAAAATCAGAGATTGAACAGAGTAAGAGCCAACATATCCCCCATGAATCTCCAGGGACACAAGGTGAGAGCTGAAGGATCTTCCATTTAGCAATGCTTTTAAGAAATGTTTTATCTCTACTGAGCCATAGCACCTATATATAGTTTCTTCCTTGCAGCCAACTTACAATTATTCTAATAATTACTTTTTTATTTTCTTGCACATTTTGCCCTGTTATGAAATATTAACCATTTTGATGGCCTGGATTAAAAAATAAAATAAAACAAAGAAAAACACCACCTTGTACCAAAGACCTAAATATATTGTGTTCTTTTATAGGGCTTTAAAATCTGAATCAAATATTGAATGTTTCTTAAGTGCCTTCATCAATCCTTACAGAAAACCTGTTTTTTTAATGAAAAGATTTTTTAACCATTAAGGAAAAAAAAACCCCAAAAAACAAGAACAGCATTATAATATCACACTCTTATAGAACAATTGTAAAAGATTGCAGAACACTTTACAAAGGAGTTTAGTACTCATTTTAGAGCAAGGAAGCTAAGGTGCTGAGCAGCAAGAAGACATCAGAGACATGTTTATGAAAAACAAACCATCCAGGAATCTTTGGGAGGAGTTTAATTATTATAATTGTAGTATATTTTCTGTATTATCATTATAGGTATGATTATGAAGGTAACTTTTAAAGAAATTTTGCAGAGTCTTAACATATGCATAAGGACTGTGACAGCTGAAGCATAAATTACTTTATATTTAGTTGAGGTGGATTATATTATAATTGCAGCTCAGATCATGGTTCTCAGACTCATTGTTTTGGTTGGGCAGATGTTGGCAAATAAAGATTCAACTTTGAGTAAGAAAACCTGACAATATAATTTTATGTAGCATAAACTTACGCATACTTTCTTATTTAAGAAAAAGTTCTTGTCATTTGCTATAATTCTGCTTCAAATTATATTGAAACATGTAGAGGTAAAGCAAATGAAGGAGTAACCAAAATACTTCTCTTGCTGAAAATCACGCAATTTAAAGAGTTCACATGTCTCTTTATACATGTCATCTAGTCTATTAAGTAAGCTGAACTACGCAAGTTTTCAGACACTTTAGAAGCTGATCCACCAGTTATATCAAACAGTAAAAGTAGCCTACTGAAAAGGCACTGGTTGTCTTCAGCTGCATTGCTCATCTTCATATTCAACATCATTCCTTACACAGCTCATCCACGGCACCCTTGAGAACAGCTCTTTTTTAGAAACAGAGCTTCCGGAATCTCTTGCTGTGAGAGTATTTCTTTCTCCATGGTGGTGCTGTGACAATCTACTGCAGAGCTGTTCCTGATTAAGAAATATTTCTCCTCATTAGAAAACAAGCAGAACAATAATTGTGGAGCATTTGTTTTGTAGAAGTAAACCACCTACCTTAGCAGACAATGCATAACTGCCAGTGTTTCTACAGATCACCTGAATCCCGTGCTTTGTTCTCATCTACACTGGGGAAGTCTATGGGATTTTCCTGGTGTTTCTGAGCATTTGTTTCCTAAATTGTTTGTTTTCATTTTCTATGGCAGAGCCTTGTTATCATAAACCAGCAAAATTCGGACTTGAACAAATTTTGTTCAAGTATAATTTGTATAATTAAGAGATAGCAACACATTTTTAGAATATTTTTTCTTGTGACAGAGAGTTTTTAGAGTGTTCTCCATGAGAAATATCTTACGTAAAAAAACCTTAAAAAAGAGCAAAAAACCCCAAACAACCCCCCCCCAAAAAAAAACCCACCCAAACATATTAAAAAACCTCAAACAAATTTAAATACCCCAACTAATAAAAAGAAAGGGTATTTACAGAAACCTCGAACTGGAGGGATCTGTATGTAATTGTGCAACGTTGTAAGAATTCAGATAGTGTAAGGGAAATCATTGCAAAAGGTTTAATATCCTTAAACATATTTTAAAAAACCTGCTTAGAAATCTCTGTTATCAGTTAGCAAACTAACTAATGGCCTTTAAATTATTTCGATAATTACCCAGATAATTTATCAAGAAGTAAGTTTCCTTTTGAAAGAACAAATCTATATTTTTAGCTCAGTAACTGTTAGAAGAATATACTTATATTGTTCGATCCTAACATCTGAATCATCAAAGTTATAATGTATTTCATTACTGATGTAATTGTTGAATAATTTCAGATTAGTTTTCAGTATTCAATAACACCAGGCATGGTTTATCATTGCTTTTCACACTAACCAAAAAGAATTCTTTTTAGTTTTCATATTCTGTGATCCTGAAGTCAGCAAACAGTTGCACTTTTTCTCCTTTTTCAATCAGAACTGCATGTTTTTTCCAGCAGTTTAAAATTTAATAGCAATTTAATGTTAATGTGCAAGACAAACAGAAGAATTGCTAAGGATTGTAACTATTTGCTTTTTTAGCCCTGTTTTAGGTCATTGTCTAAAAATCTGACTATGAGCACCAGCTGCAGCTTCAGAAATTGAGGGAAGGGGGTGAGAAGGTTTACCTGGTCCCAAACCAGGCATGTGTTAATCTGGAAATAATCAAACCAAAATGGACTACCTTCCTGAGGAACTCCTGCTGGACCTTCATCTTTGTGGGGCTGTAATTGAAAACAAATCTATTCCACGAAAGGTTTATTTTTAATTTCTCATTTGGGAGATCATAAATTATGTATCTTACCTGAACTTTTTCAGATCTGTTTCCTACTGACCATTATTGGAACTCCTCAGATCCTTTACCCACTACTGCTCCCCCCAGCCTATATGCCCAATGTTCCTAATACCCACTGTAGAAAAGATGACTTCTGACTGAGACCTTATCTCATTGGTCCCCAGCCTCAGCACAACACTGGTTTATCTATAACATTCCTCTAGTCCAAGAGCAGAGCAAGCATTCTGTGCCCAAAAGTCTCAGAGGTGGAAGGACTAGATAGAAATGAAATAATATTATACCCAAATTGACATAAATAGTAATTGACTGATCAGTAATCCCTTCCTCTACTGCTGTCATTCTGCATTTTTGAGGGGGATAGAAAAAAGTTCCTTCCTCAAATTTTCCTAATAGCTAATTTAAGTCTTGAGGAGCTTAATGGGAACAAGAGGGGAATTTGGAGTACAGGCAAAAGTCCTGTAAAAAATGCTGGTGTTTGACAGGTGTGATTCAGTGAGTGACCTAACAGCTCTCAACTACAAAGTCAGAGTACTTAAATTCTTTAAAAATTGCAGCAATGTCTCTACACTTATTTATGGCTCTTATCATGACAATAATTAGATGCATTACCAGCTGGAAAGTCTGTAAAAATTTGAGAATAAGCAATTATTCTTTCATAAATAAAAACAAACCCACAGAGTGTTTCATAAAAAACAAAGGGGGCTAAATACCTGAAAAATGGTTACATATCCTATGCAAAATGGTTTTGGATTCTGATGTTGAAAGGTTTTTTTAAGTGACAGTAAAAGTGGCAAATGAAGCTAAAATAGATACAATTATTAGTTTTTATAATTATAAATCTAAAATATGAATAAAAATTATTTTGTAATAACTAATTAATAACACAAAGTGGGACTCTGTTGAAGACAAGACACAAGAAAATAAAGAATTCCAATGGGATAGACTCAAAGCTAATTTACAGTTGAAGAACTCAAAATTTAAGTCAATAAATCTAGGAATTATACATCCCTTCTAATAGAAGTAAATCTATTTTTGAATACACATAAATGTGTGTGTATATATTAAATATATATATTTTACAATGGGAGCAATTAAATTGCAGGATGTTTTAAAAATAGTTTTTAATAAATCTGCATTTATCCTTCTTTTATTTGTATGTATGCTTGATATATCAACCAATTTGAAAGTGGAAAAACAAATTCCTTCAACCCCACGAAAAATCTACACTGATAATAATTTTTCAGCACCTTTTCTTTGATTTTAATGGTTTGCAATATATAATTACAGAGCATTCCTAGATTTTGGAGAAGGTTTCAATAGGAGAGTGGAATTATGAACGCTGATCTTGGCCACCCTTGTGTTATTGTACTTCACAGACTATGCATGAAGTATCATAAATATTTTGAGTATACATAAAAAAAAATATATATACTCTGTCTAATTCAAAGAATGGCAGTAAAGGGTAATTAGGAATTACTGCTTTTCATGAAATTTACAAAAAATGCAAAAATGTATAATGTTCAATCCACTCAAAGACATGGATAAACCCAAACTTAACAAAGTGTTTCAAATCACTATTCCTGCTCAGAGAACAGCATAAATATTATTTCGTAATATGACTGGTTTAATATAAAATTGAAACCAAATTCAAGTGATATGAACAAAATATTCTGACATATCCAAATTATTTACTCCTCTTTAAATAATTGAAAACTGGTCATCATACTGAATCAGTCTCTAAAGCTCTTTCTGACCAGAACTATTTCATTAAAATCTCAAATGTAATAGCTTTCAAATTTCCATTACAAAATGAACTTGACAGATCAAGATAATCATGACAGTAAGATTATTGGACAGGAGAATATTATCTGGCTCAATGTGGGGAATTGATACACTGTAAAAGAAAATTTGTGAAAAGGAAAAGCTGAGGCAGTCATAAACAAGTTTACAGAAGGCATCATAGGCCTGGAGATAATAGAGCTTTTGTGACCTTTGAATGGCATAAAAACTTTGTGAGACGGTATTTGCAACCAACATAGGAGCTTTCTAAGCTGTCAGCACACTATAAAAATGCTCCACTGACTCTCCCTTGAGAACTCCATTCCCAGCAGACCCCAGAGTCACAGATTACTCCCTCACATCCTTGATGCATACTAAGAAACTGTAGCTGACATCTGCTCTCACCATTATCTGGCTAACTTCTTCCCCTGACTAATGATATGCATTCTCAATTTCTAAAACATACCTTCTAGCACAGCAAAGAAGAATTTAGGTGATTTTAGGGAGTACTTTTCTTAGGGTAGGCATATAAGGCAGTGCTAATTGTGCATCTGACACATTTTAAGAAAAATATAACGTGCATATTTCTATATTAGAAGGCATGAAAGAGGATACTGAGTAAAGATGGAGAAATATTGCAAAAAAGACTATCTGAGTTGGTCTTTCTCCAGGATCACTTTGACTTAGAAGATTTAGGTGAAGGGTCAAGACAACTCCCAAAGAAATTCTGAACTGTTTCCTAAAGCTAGTTTCAGTCCTTCAAAGTACCAAGTTTTGCCCAAATGGATGACAGCTTTCATCATCACCGTTCTGTGGAGCCTTAGTTTGTGTGTAGAATTTTGTGATCCTGTCAGCTTTAATGACTCAGCTAATTGGCTCCTGTATCCTCTGTAAATTTCTCATGTGAGAGAGTTTCAGATGCTCTTGAGTAGAGCTCTACATATGTGCAATGTTGCTCCTACAGATATTGGAAAGGAGCAAAAGTTTTCAGTGACAAACATAGCTTAGAAGGATTCAGCAACATACTTATCTTGTTCTGAGCATACCTATTTACACAGTGAAAATACATAATTTTGTGACAAATGCATGTGATACCACCTCCTCTTATTTGGAAATGGACACAAACATTGAAGTCCTTTTTTGATATAACGCTTCATTGCATGTGGTTTCCCACACAAGAATAAAACAGTGGGGATCAATGACAGCTCTTAATAGAGAATAAATAGGATGACACAGTTGCTAATTGCTGACAGAAGTGTATTTGAATCATAAGCATAATTTCTTGGAACAGGGAAAAATAACCTTCATAAAGATTTAAAAGGACATACAGAATATTTATACAGTTTGACATCTGAAAGCATGGTTTTAACAAATGATGACTGGTTCACATCTAAATAAAAACAAAACAGAAAAAACCCTCCAAACTATATCGAAGTTCAAATTCTGTAGAAATAGGCTTTTTGAAGCCATTAGAAAATTGAATGTTGATTTCAAAATTCATGAAAATGCAAAGGAAAGTCTCACAGTCATGAATATATTAAATCAGCCAAGTTTTGGGCCATCCTCATGATAGTCACTGCAGAAAATTAATTGCTTCTGAAGGAAGGCCTGTGTTCCACGAGGAGTGCTGCACTTGCATCTAATAGATGTGTCCAACATTAAAGTTTGATGGAGTTGAATGCATGGCTGGTAATTCCTTCTAGTCACTTGGGAGTTCCCACTAGACAAATAGTTAAAGTGGAGGAAGATGCATCAGTGGGTAGCTATGATTTTGGATTTCTTTACTATTGATTGACCTTGTATTAAGTAATGGGACTTTGCTGAAAGTCAATTAATCTTGATGTTTTAGTTAGGCGAAGTTTTATTTATTTGTGTACAAGTAAAAATATGTGTAGGACCTGAGAGCCCATTCATGAGTATCTATTTTGGAGTTCCTGCTTCAAAGCAAGAAAAATTCAGTACCTATCCTCAAGGGCATAGTCAAATTCTCAAAATTTCTGGGAGTGTTGCTTGGTGAATTGATCGGGTCTATAATCTGGTTATGCATATCTGTGAGTTTCCCAATATCTGACTTATTTGTATGCCACATCAAGAAGGTGAGACTTACGACATTCGTTTAAACAAACATATAAATGTTATTTCAATTGTCCTGTACAGATTTATCAACATAGATGTTGATACATGGACAATTGTATGCTGATCTGAAAATAAATATTAAATAATACTTTCATAATTCTATATTGATTCACTGAATGCTACAGAAATTGGCTAATGCTCTATTTCCTTGTTTCCTACAGGAGGCATCCTCATTTGTATGTAGATGCTGCTACTTAATTAGCTTACAGATTAGTGATCTGGGTATCTGTGATGTGCAGGTAATATTTATAATTAGAAACTAATTTGAAATGAATATTTATTTTGCTGTCCACATATCAGTGGATTAAGTGAGAATCGACTGACCTATGTGTAATTTACTCTAGGGATTTTCATTGTAAGATTTTGCCTTTTAAAATAAACCTCTTAGATTGTTTGTGGCAATATTCTGTTGTGTACTCCAATGGTCTAACAGCTACTACAGATACTCTTGTTAGAAAGATGTGTGAAAGAGGAAATGCTTTCAACTCAGAACACTGTTCAGGAACTAAATGTTATCTTTTAGTATGCTTTCATACAAATAGAGAAATTCATAATATATGTGGGGATATTTCTACATTACAGACTTGGGCAAGGGGGAATTAATGAGTAGTATCTATCTATCTATCTATCTATCTATCTATCTATCTATCTATCTATCTATCTATCTATCTACCTACCTACCTACCTACCTACCTACCTACCTACATGCCTATTGCCTGTAATGTTTCTAGATATTTTGTTTGAGTGTAAATTGTAAACTACAATGAAAGCATTTTTTTCTTTGTGAATGCTAGAAAACTAAAGTTCTTTCACAAGTATGGAATTCAAACAAGACATATTAAAAAAGGAAAAATTAATACCTATAAGTAGACTTTCTTATTTTGGACTGGACCTTGATTTATTTTCTAATTAAAACATGTTAATTTGCTCTTAGTTTTATTTCCAAGAATGAATAATATTTATCCTTACATTTTACAGGAATACCTGATTGATTACTCCTGTTAGATTAATATTTTATGGTTTTATTCCAATCAATTACAGCACTATTAAAGAAGAATAACACTGCTGTGCATGACTAAATTACTTCATTCTGCACCAAGAACTGGCTCAATTCTGTGCACAGAATGGACAGGTTTTTGGAATAAGTGCATTAACTTTCTGAAGGAATTGACAATGCTCAGCAGTTTTGATTTTTTCTCCTTCAGTTTTTCACCTCTTTTCTCTTACATATTTTTGGTTCTTATAAGAGGCAGTTATCAAACCTTTAAATTCCCATTTCTTTTCTGAAATAGTAAGCAACAGAAAATGCAAAATGCAAACTTAGTTAACCTACAGGTTGGTAACTTCTAGTAGCAGTAGAATTTCTTCATTCAGTATGTTGGAACTGAATTGAACTTCGAAATATTTTCATCATATGAGTAATGAAACTTTCTGGGAAATTTAGCTTACAACTGAAAAGAAATTATATATGTACAGATGGATCCTTCCTTCTCACCTAGATGAACATTTTAAAAACATATTTTAAAAGAAGAAATAACAATTGCAAATGTTGCAAATATTCCATGATTTATTACAACATCAGTGAAATGAAAGTATAAGTAGTTTAAACATTTCCAAACATCTTATGACTGACAACCACTTAAAAATATTCTGAGTGTTTATGCCATTTCACATATTGCTATGCTAAATTTGTTTAATTTTATGACATATATAGCTTTATTAAAGATATTGACTTCAAATAGCTGGAAGTTTCCATGATATTTATCTCCTCAAAACTAGCAACCAACTTGTCGTAGTTTGAGACATTGACAGGCAGTAAGATTTTTTTTAGATATGCTGTAGCCACCAATGGGTGTTCAGATTTTAATATTAGCACCTGATGTAGCCACTGAAGTTCAGACACGCCTCTGAGAACACACAGGAGTTAAAAACCAGAAGCCCTCTTGAGACTTCAGAAGCAAAGAAGTCAGATCTCCTTCCCCTGTCCAGCGGCTGCTGCAAAGCGGAGGAGGGGCAGCCCTGCAGTAGGCCTGGGCCTAGACAGAGATGAGAAGTGAAGAGACCCTTGAAGATAGAAAGGTAGAAGAGCACCAAGAAACACGGGGCAGCCCCCCCATAAGAGAGAGAGGGAGAGAGCCGGCATCTGAATTTGATAGCGGCCGGCCCAGGAAGAGAAGGGCGGGGGTGCGGCGAGAAGGTGCCTGGCAGGGCAGTGTAAGAGTTCCAAAGCTCCATGCACAGTAGTGAGAGCCCTGAGCATAGAAAGAAGATGTCATGATAGCAAAAAGATTTTCTGAGCAGTGCTGAGTGACATAGAAACACAAAAAGTTTCAACAGTGTTTCCAAGAGAAGCCTGAAGTGCAAGAAAGACTCCTCTCCTCTTAATAAACTGAAAATTGAGTATTCTAAAGAGTAGTGCCAGACTGAGAGTTTGTAATTTGAAAGAATGTATTGCATTGAGAAATTTAGTAGGGGGGGAGGGAGGAAGAAAATGCTTTTGTAAAGTTTTCATTTTTCCTGTGGTTTTTTTCTTTCTTTTCTTGTAGTTTAGTTACTAAAGTTTTCTTTATTTCTAAGCTGGAGCCTGCTTTGCTTATTCCTAGTCACATCTCACAGCAGAAACCAGAGAGAGGGTATTCTCATAAGAGCATTAGCATTGTGTCAGTGTCAAACCATGACACAACTAAAACACACCAATCTGGCTGATAATTAGTGCAGAGCAAAACTGAGGCCCTGAGTTAAAAATCTTTGGATGTTGTTTATTTTATTACCACCTGGCAGAAAATATGAAAATTTAAGAACTCAGCTGATGTCAAAAGAAAATCACACCTGGAAATAAATTTTTCAGCTAACCTGTAGCATTTAATAATGTCACATTTTGAATGCTGTGGGTTTGGGTTTTTTTTCAATGGGTCAGCACACAGCAAATGAAGTTTGCACTTCTAAATCAGCAAATATAAATTCTTTGGATTGATTTTCATGAGTACCTCTGCAAGGTATCTCCACAAGAGAATCATCAAAATCTATGGATTTTATATATGTGTATACCAAGATATATCACATAACCATATGGAAAACTAATGAAAACCCCGAAAGATGTGATACACCAGAGTGGTCTCACACAGGTAAATAATTAAAAATAAAAGTGCCTATTTGCCCATGTTTGAGCACAATTTTTATCAAACAACCTTTCACCTCGCCTCCTTCCACTTCTGTCCTCTGCGAAAAACTGCACAGTATGCTCAAAAGAAAAGCTTGAGAACCAGCATTCAATCAGTGGATAATAAAGGTGTATGTAATTAGCCCTTTCTCCTTCTCTTAGGTCCCAAGCGATTTTTTGTTAAGCAGTATTGCAGGGTAAGCAACATATTTAAACAATCTCAGCACATTGCAATGCAGAATATATACCTTAAGGTAAGAAAGTCTTAGGCAGACAACCTACCATGTATTTTCATTTAATTTATTTCAACATGCAAAATACATACTGGGAAAAGCAATTTTGCTATTTTTTATCTAGCAAAACCGTACTGAAAACAAAAAGAAATGCAATAAATAACCACAAGCTTTGCTTAGGATCATTATTGGTTGTGGGACAGCCAACACCTTCTCATGGGACTAGTGGCTTTGCTCTAATTACAGTTTCCTATGTGGAATGTTAAATGTCTGCAGACTAATGAAACAAATCTTACCTGACAATCTAACATTTTAGTAGTTACATAATCTGTAGGCATCTTAAGTTTTATAGATGCTGAATGCAGAGAGGTTTTTAAGACAATCTATCTCTGTTTCTTTTCCTCTACAGAGAAGGTTGCAG